>NW_027223759.1:90262416-90512416 GCF_028538775.1 Myotis yumanensis
ATCAGAGCAGTGTACAATGCTCCTCTTTCTTTGTTTCCCATTTTAATCAACTTTGGCAAAGCTCTATGAACAAAAGTGCCTCTGTGAGAGTTGTGGTTTCCAGCACCATATGCCAAGGGACCCAGGCGGAGTCTTACCCACCTGTGTATCAGATAATAAGCAGACAGACCTCAGTACAGGTTGTGGAACCAGCAAGAGCCTGGGAAACAGCTTCAGTCTCTTGGTTGCACTTAGGAAATATCTGGAAAGCCCTGACTGGAGCAGACACTTACAGTCAAGAGAGCCTTTCTCAACATCCAGGTTTACTGAAGAGAGATTCCCGAACTCTATTGGAGAAAATAAAAAGAAAATAAGATTTTGAACAAATTAGAGAGAGTTAAACAAAAGTTACCGGTACCTCTCCTCCCCAAAATGGCACAGTGTGAGGCTGAACTAGCCAGCAGCAACTTCTCCCAGTAAGGAAAGGAGAGTGGTGAGTGATTAACCAGCTCCCCCAAGTGTATGAGATGCTGCTAATAAAATATTCTGTTATAGCTACCAGAATATCGAGGGGGGGGGTCACCATAAATAGGGGGAGGATGGAGGTTGGAAAATAGGCAGATAAGAATATCAGAAAGAATTAAAGAAACATGGATACTGTTGACTGCATTCAGGTCTTGAGCAAGAGTTCTACTCAGAAACTGCTGGGAAATTCTAATTTAAAGCTATGCCACCTGACCCATAGACACTCCCAGCACCCCAGTGCCAAACACAGTGATTACCACTCTATGGCCACCTCTTGGAGTGTGCTCCCATGGCGAGAACAAGAGTGAGTTCCTATAGCTAGGAAGTACACTGAGAACACAGCACAGTGTCCACAAGAAAGGGAGAAACCACAGAATTCAGTTGCAGCTCCTCTGGGGAAAACTACAGAGAGGTTTCAAACAGATGACCTGTAAACTGTCTACTAAAGAGAAGACATACAAGCTTATTATTCTACAGAATGGAGCTAGGAGTGTGAAGCAGGTATATCCACACAAAGTCCAAGAAAGTGCCAGATATAAACAGCATCAACATAAAGTATCTCCCACCTGAAGGCAGCTACCAAGAGTTGGAAGAGGGGACTATTACTTCAAATGCAAGAAAAGCAAAACAACAACAAAAAATTCCAAGAACATGAAGAATCAGGAAAACATGGTATCCCAGAAAGATAAAAATAATCACCCAGTTTCCAAACTAAAAAACAAAAAACAAAAAAAACAACATGCAATTTTGTAATTTAACAGATAAAGAATTCAAAGTAGCTGATTTGAATAAACTCAATGAACTACAAGAAACAGAAAAAGACAGTTGAACAAAATCAGGAAAACAATACATGAATAAAATAAGATATTTAATAAAAAGATAGAAGTAATAAAAAAAGAACCAAATAGAAAGTTTTGAGTAAAGAATTCAATGAAAATTGCAAAAAAAGCATCAATATCGTAGAGACCAAGTAAAATATAGAATCAATGATCTAAAAGTAAAAACTTAGAAATAACATGATCTGAGGAGAACAAAGAAAAAATAATGAAAAGAGGAATAAAAACTACATTATCTATGATTATACATCAAAGGAATATATATTAGAATTACTAGATTTCTGGAAGGAGATGAGAGGGAGAAGGGATTTGCAAAAAATATTTCTGGTAAGAGGCCAGTATCAATAATATATTTTTAAAACCCCATACAACTCAAGGAAAAATTTTATATTTAAAAATTGGCAATGGACATATATTTTTGCCAAGAAGATATACAAAGGCCAACATATATATGAAAAGATGCTCCAATTCACTATCTATAAAAGAAATGCAAATCAAAACCACGAGCTATCACCTCATATCTGTGAGAATGTGTTTATAAATAAGACAAAAAAACAACTGCTGGAGAAGATACAGAGAAAATGGAATGCTTATGCTCTGCTTGTAGGAAAGTAAATTGGTACAGCCACTATGGAAAACATTATGAAGATTCTGCAAAAAAAAAATAAATAAAAATAAAAGACTAGATCTACCTTATGACCTTTCAATCTCTCTTCTGGGTGTTTACCACCAAAATTTAAAAACATTTATTCTTAAAGGTATATGTCCCTTAATGTACATTGTAGCATTATACATGGTATCCAAGACATGAAAAAAATCTGTCTTTGATGGATGATTGGATAAAGAAGATGTGGTACATATATACAATGGAATACTTCTCAGCCATAAGAAAGCAACAAAATGGATGGATCTTGAGAACATCATACTAAGTGAAATAAGTCAGGTGGAAAATGACAAGAACCATATGATTTCCCTCACATTTGAACTATAAAACAGAAAGCAACAAATGAACAACAAAACCAACAAACAAACTCATAGACACAGACAATAGAAGGGTGATTACCAGAGGGACATGAGTGTGGAAGGAGTATAAAGAGGGAAAGGGGTTCTAATTTATGGTGATAGAAGGAGACTAAACTTTGGGTGGTAAGCACACAATGCAATATATAGATGATGTATTACAGAATCGTACATATATATAGTGTCATTAACTGGTGTTACCCCAATAAATTTAATAAATAAGAATAAAAGTATTAATAAAGAATATAATAGATGAGAATTTCCCAAACCTTGGAAGAGAGTTGGACATTTAAGTTCACAGTGTTAATGATCACACACATTATTTCAATTCAAAATGATGTTATCAAAGACACATCATAAAGAAATTGTCCACTCAAAGACAAAGAGTGAATCCTAAACAGAGTAGAAAAAAGTAACCAGCATAGGATATCAGCAAATTTCTCGACAGAAACCTTATAAGTCTAGAGATAAAGGATGACACATTCAAAGTGCTTAAAGAAAAATTGCCAGTCAAAATTATTCTATCTGGCAGTTATTCTCTAGAAATGATGAAGAAATAAAGGCAAGCAATAGCTGAGGCACTTAATCACCACTAGACCTGCAGAAAGGAGTTCTTCCACCTAAATTAAAAATTCACTAATTATTAACATTAAAATATATAACACATTGCTAAAGGTAAATATGTAGTCAGATTTCAAAAACTAATTTTGTAATATGGTGATGTGTTCACCAGTTAACCGTAGTATAAAGGTTGCTCAAAAAGATTGTTAATAATTACTATAGTGACTATAATTTGATAATGAATGTATAATATAAAAAATAAATTGACTTAAAAACATAAAAAGCACAGATTAACAAGGTAGATCTTATGCATGCAATCAAAGTTAAGCTCTTAATGGCATAACATGTACTATTTTATTATAAACTAGAGGCCTAATGCACGAAATGTCATGCAAGGGGTTCCACCCTCGCAGCCCTGGCTGCCTGGGCCCTCACAGACCTGGCTTCGTCTGGAAGGTCATCCAGACGGTTGGTCTGCTGTTCGGTCTACTTAGCACATTAACTGTTTATTACATAGGAAGGTTTTATGTAAGCTTCATGGTAATGGCAGCAAAATGCTCATTCTTCTCAAGTCCACATGCAATATTCTCCAAGATAAATCATACAAGGAACAAAAATATCTTAGCAAATTTTAGAAGATGAACATCATCTGAGGAGTTCCAGTTCAATGGAAATATAGGGGGCTCCTGACCTCTCCTTCTCTACCTGAGTGATTCCTCCTACACATCTAGTAAACGAGGAAATAAAAACCCCCAATGATTTGGAAATGAAAGCCTGAGACACACTCTTACCATAAACCCCACTTCTATCACAGTCGCCCACAACCAGAAAAGAACTCACAAATGAAAGTATTTCCTTGAGGATCAAAATGCTTGAGCACTATGTCTGACATCTCAACATGTATAATTATCACCTGGTAAAAAGCTTGCTCTGAAGACAATGGTGCTTGCACCTCCAAGACGCACAGGTCTGTACACAAGATTCCAGTTGTTCCCCCAAGGCTATAGTGACCTGAGAATTTCTTAATGGGCTCACATGGGCTCACCATGGCACAGTTTAGTGGTGGCACCTGACACACCCAGTTTTCATGAAAGTGACCTATTTTCTTATCCCAAAAGCTAAAACCTGAGGGGCAGGATTCTAATTTAACCCATACCTAATATTCTACTGCAGTCCTCTGCAGAGACCAAGAAGGCAAGCAGGTGCCATTTTGCCTTCTCCATCTGCTTCACTTTGTCACTGGTATCTCCTGGAATGAGACTGTACACAGGTCTGGTGCCCTGGGTTCTGTGGCTGCCACCCAAGAGATGCATGCCTTGCTGATCTGTAAAAAAAAAGAGAAAACTTCTTAGCCTCTAATCCATAGGACACAGTGCAGAGGCAGAAAACTGAAATGCCCACTCTTTGCAAAAGGGAGAATTATTTGCAAATCTGGAAAGCTGTGACATGAGAGATAGGCTCTAATTTAACACACACCCGGGAACAACTGGAACCTTGTGTACAGGCCTGGTATTTTGGCAGCTGCCATCTTGCACTCACTCTCTGCCCAACCCCGGGTCATTGTCTCCATAAAAGGAGCTGGTGCACACCTATGGTTCCCCAGCTTGTGTGGCTGTCCCTAGAGGGCACATCCCTCGATATCCTGGCCCTGGTGTTAAGCAGGGCTTATGTTCATGGATTTAACAGGATGAGAGAAGAGAAAGAAACTGTTCTAAACTGGAAATTGTTCCAGGTTTAGAGAAAAGAGAGCAAGCACAAGTGCCCATCCCCCATCCTTTCACTGAAAGAAGTGCATCAAATCCTTTAAAAGCTTCTGTCTGAATCTATTGCCGACTGAGTTCATCTCATTTGGGACACTGGCAGATTTTGGCACACCCTCGACTCCTGGGAACAACAAGAACAAAGAAGGCTTGCTGGACAATTACAAAAATGTGAGAGACAAACAAGAGCTAGAATGGGGTTGAATGACAAGCCTCAACTCCTATAGGGGACCATTCCTTCAAGACTGGGAAAGGTGGCTTTCCTTTTTCTTTTTTAATCTAATTCGCAGAAACAGAGAGAGTCAAGAAAAAAAAAAAAAAGCAGACAAAAACAGAGAAATATGTTGCAATCAAAATCCTATATAACCAAAGCCTAATATGCTAAGTGTCTGGTCATCTATTCATCTGGTCAACCAATCAAAGAGTAATATGCTAATAATATGCTAAGGATGCTCAACTGCTTGCTATGACATGCACTGACCACCAGGAGGTAGACAGTCGACTGGTGGACCAGTCACTATGACGTCTACTGACCACCAGGGGGCAAATGCTCTGACTGATAGGTTATCTTGCTGCTGGGGTCCAGCCAATTGGGACTGAGCGTGACAGGTCAGACATGCCCTGGAGCCCTCCCACGGTCCCTGCCTGCCTTGCCAAACTCCTGTATTCCTCTCCAGCCCCAATCTTGCACTGGTGGGGCCCCTCAGCCTAGCCTGCACCCTCTTGAAATCTGGGACCCCTTAGGGGATGTCGGATAGCCGGTTTTGGGCCAATCCCGCCCAACACAGGAGCTGTCTCCTGGTAGTCATTGCACTCCCACAGGGGGATCACTGCCCAGCCAGAAGCTGGGATCACAGCTGATGAGCACAGCAGTGGTGGTGGGAGCATCTCCCACCTCTGTGGCAGCGCTAAGGATATTCAGCCATCAGTTGGACATCCCCAAGAGCTCCCAGACTGCAAGTGGGCGCAGGCTGGGCTGAGGGACCCACCCCTCGAGTGCATGAATTTCATGCACCTGGCCTCTAGTACCATTATAATTGGATTGTCAAATATCAAGACAAACGTTCATCTTAAAAGAGCAAGAGAAAAACAACTTTTTACATACAAGAAAACTAGCATAATCCAGTCAGTAGACTTTACAAGAGAAACTTGGAAGACAACAGGAAGTGGCATAATATATTTAAAGTACTAAAAAAAATGCCAACAAAAAATGTTCTCCCCAGCAAACTTGTTCTTCTCAACTGCAGAAGGGATGAAAGATTTTTCAAACAAGCAAAGGCTGAAGGAATTCATCACCTCCAGATCAGCCATACAAGAAACTGTTAAGGGGCTATTTTAAACTGAAAGAAAAAAAAACTAATTAACAGGAGTGCATCTTATATATTAAAAGCTTAATATGCAAATTGACCAAACGATGGAACGACTGGTTGCTATGATGCACACTGACCACCAGGGGGCAGATGCTCAATGCAGGAGCCGCCCCCTGGTGGTCAGTGCACTCCCACAGGGGGAGCACCACTCAAGCAGAAGCTGGGCTCAGGGTTGGCAAATGCAGCAGCAGTGGCGGGAGCCTCTCCAGCCTCTTCAACAGTGTCAAGGAGCAGCGAGCAGGCAGGCAATAAGGAGTGAGGGGTCCGGGACTGCAAGAGGGATGTCTGACTGCTAGCTTAGAAAGTTAGCAGGCTGACATCCCTTGAGGGGTCTCAGGCTGAGTGAGGGTGCAAGCGGGCTGAGGGATTCCCTTCTGCATCAGTGACTTTCATTCATTGGGCCTCTAGTGGAAATAGAAATGTCACTGATAAAGGTAAATATGCATTTATACTCAGAATAATCCAATGCTGTGTGGTGTTGGACTAACTACTAATAAATATAATATTAAGGCTAAACTATAAAAGTATGAAAATGACTATAAGTGCAATAATGTGTTAATAAATACATCATATTAAGTATATAAATTTTTCCCCATAAAGTGGGTTCTTTTTTCATTTTGTTGATTATTTATTTTGCTGTAAAGAAGCTTTTTAGCTGGATGTAGTGCCATTAGCTTATCTGATCCTGAGTTTCTCTTGCCCTTGGAGACATATTGGTAAAAATATTGCTGCTTGTGATGTCTGATATTTTGCTGCCCATGTTTTAATTTAGGATTTTTATGGTTTCATGATTGATATATTTGATAAGGGGTTAATTTCAATATATATAAAGAACTTATACAACTCAATAGCAGGAAGACAATCCAATCAAAACATGGGCAAAGTACCTGAATAGACACTTCTCCAAAGTAGACATAGAAATGGCCAATAGACATGAAAAAATGATCAAGGTCACTAATCAACAGAGAGATGCAAATTAAAATCACAATGAGGTATAACCTTACACCTGCCAGAATGTCAATAATCAATAAATCAACAAACAATAACTGCTGGTGAGGATGTGGAGAAAAAGGAACACCAGCTCACTGTTGGTGGGAATGCAAAATGGTGGAGCCACTGTGGAAAATAGTATGGAGTTTCCTCAAAAAATTAAAAAAGAAACTTCCCTTTGATCAGTGATCCCACTTCTGGGATTAAATCCTAAGAGACCCAAAACACCAGTCTGAAAGAATATATGCATCTCTATGTTTATAAAAGCATTATTACAATAGCTAAGATCTGGAAGCTAACCAAGTTCCCACCAGCCTATTAGTGGATAAAAAAACCATAGTATATTTACCCAATGGAATACTGCATTGCTATATAAAAGAAGGGTTTCTTACCATTTGAGATGTCATGGGTGGACCTATGTACTATGCTAAGCCAAATAAGCCAGTCAGAGAAAGACAAATATCACATGACCTCACTAATATGTGGAATCTAGTGAACAAAATAATCTGATGAACAAAATGAAACCAGAAACATGGACACATGAAACAGACTGGCTGGTGCAGGGGTAACTTTATCCAGGAGGTGACTGGATAAAGAAGGCGAATGGCTGAGCTAAAGAACATATATGCATACTCAATGGGCATGGACAATACTTTGGTAAAGGCCAATGGAGGGGGAGGAGGAATCCTACAATAATGTCAACATTAAAAAATTTTAATAACATATATATACATTTTGATATCAAAAATATAATACGTGAAGAGTGCATAGTAAAAATGGTAGAGTGTAGAATGTATCCAAACTTAGTTGTTATCAACTTAAAATAAACTTATAACTTTAAGAGGTTTTATGTAAGCCACATGGTAAACACAAAATAAACATTATAGTAGATGCATAAATGCAAAAGGTAAACAAATTCAGGTATATCATTACAAAAATATATCAAATAGTAGAGAAAGAAAGCAAAAACATGAATAAATAAAAGGAACAAAAGAATTACAAACCAGCCAAAAATCAATTAAACAAATGGCAATAGGTTCAACCTACAAATAATTATTTTAAAACTAGAGGCCCAGGGCATGAAATTCATGCACCTGGGTGGGGTCCCTCATCCCAGCCTGCACCCTCTCACAGTCTGGCAGCCCCGTGATCAATTGCCCCTGCAAAGGGAGGCCCCACCCACCCACCTCTGCGCTGTGTCATTCTTCATAGTTACTATATATTTTCTCATGCTGTTGAGCATCTTTGCCATCATCATTCTGAACTCTATGTCTGATAAATTTCTTAACTCTATTTCATTTAGCTCTTCTTCTGGAGAATTCTCTTGTTTTTATTTTTCATTTTGGGGTTGTTTTCTGTCTCCCCATTTTGGGTTTGTGACTATGTATTAGGTAGATCTGCTGTGCCTTTCAATATTTAGTGAAGGGCAGTGTCAAACACTGTTTCTGACTAATTAGATCATGCAAAGACTCAAAATCTCCAGAGACCCTCCCCTGCCTGAAGACTGGATTCAATCTTGAGTAGCCCAAGACAATTGTCAACAGGTGAGATGACAGGTTTCCATCAGGGGAAATTGCATCTTCCTGGAGACTGATTATTATTCTTAGTCTCTTATTGGGCTTCAGAAACTCCACAGGGTGGGGAAAGCTGTTTTACAATAGGTTTGCATAACCATCTCCCCTCAGGCAAAAACCACCTGGATAGTAAATGTTTCCATGACAAAGATGTTCTCCACAGTGTGAGAGAATGACTCAGCATAGGAAACCGGTATATCTGCCCTCAGAGCTCTAACCCCAGATCTCCAACCCTGGCTTCAGCTCACACAGCTCTAGTCCACCCTGACCTCCCTCTTCTGAATCCCAACGTGAGTTGCTGCACAGGATTTTTTTGCATTGGCCCTTTAAAGAGGTTGCCTGCATTTCCAGTTGTCTCTACCTAGCAAACAGCAACGCTGCAGCTTTTTATAACCAAACTAGAGGCCTGGTGCATGAAATTCGTGCACTGTGGGGGGTTAGGGTGTCCCTCAGCCCAGCCTGGACCCTCTCCAATCTGGGGAAAGGGGTTTTCATTAGGTTAGGGTAACCTGAGGGCAAGGGATGTCCGACTGCACTAATAAATAACACAATGGAAAGCAAAGAAATACACAGCAGATTAGAAAGCTGAGGATCCGATCAGTGAATTAGAAGATAGGGTAGATACTTTCTGATTGGTGTTTCTGTTTTGTTGGGAAACGTTCCTAGAAGTGAGATTACTGCAGTGATGGCGAACCTTTTGAGCTCGGCGTGTCAGCATTTTGAAAACCCTAACTTAACTCTTGAGCCATGTGACATATAGAAATTTTTTGATATTTGCAACCATAGTAAAACAAAGACTTATATTTGTGATATTTATTTTATATATTTAAATTCCATTTAACAAAGAAAAATCAACCAAAGAAATGAGTTTGCATGTCAGCTCTGACACGTATGTCATAGGTTCGCCATCACTGGATTACTGGGTCAAAAGAAAGTTCCATTTGTAATTTTTTTGAGGAAACTCCATACTGGCTGCACCAGTCTGCATTCCCACCAACAGAGCACAAGAGTTTCTTTTTCTTCACATCCTCGCCAGCACTTGTCATTTGTTGATTTGTTGATGCTAGCCATTCAGACAGGATGAGATGGTACCTCGTTGTTCTTTTAATTTGCATCTCTCAGATTATTAGTGACTTTGCACATGTTTTCATATGTCTCTTGGCTTTCTGTATGTCCTCTTTTGAAAAGTGTCTATTTAGGTCCTTTGCCCATTTTTTCATTGGATTGGTTATCTTCCTTTTGTTAAGTTGTAGCCCTATGTTCATAGCAGCAAAATTTACAATAGCTAAGATTTGGAAACAGCCCAAGTGCCCATCAGCAGATGAATGGATTAGAAAACTGTGGTACATCTACACAATGGAATGCTGTGCTGCTGTGAAAAATAAGGAACTCTTGCCTTTTGCAACAGCATGGATGAAGCTGGAGAGCATTATTCTAAGTGAAATAAGCCAGTCAGAGAAAGATAAATATCACATGATCTCACTCATTTGTGGAATATAATGAACAACATAAACAGATGAACAAAAATAGAACCAGAGACAGGAGCATCAAACAGACTCGAGATCCTTGAGGCTGCAGATCAGACCCTGCTTCTCTCTCTATCCGGGCCTCACCAGCAGCTGTGCCTCTCTCTCTCTGAGAGACCAGCAGTTCAGCCTGCTGCCAGCAGCCTAGGGTGCTTGTTGATCAGCCCTGACTCTCTGATCAGGCCTGGATATAGGCCTGGAGATACTGACTGGCATAGAAACTGACCAATCAGAACCAAATCTGGGTGAACTGCAAGGAGCCAATGGCTGCCTAAAAGTGGAGCCTTTGACACTGGCATAGAAACTGACCAATCAGAACCTAATCTGGGTGAACTGTGCAGGCAGAACCTAAGGTGGGGGCTGGAGAGTGGTTTTAAAGGCAACAGCTGTTTGGTGTTAAGTGTAAGAAAGTGGTTCCATTTTTTAATGACTGGTTTGGCAGTATAGTGCATATGGCTGGCCATCAGTCCAGATTCAGGGATTATGTATTTTTGTCTGCCAAGAGCATCTCTTCCTGTTGAAAAAGGCTTCCCCCCCCCCCATTAAGCAATCCTATCCTATCTAATCTATCTATACTAATAAAAGGGTAATATGCTAATTAGGCAGGGTCAACCAGCCATCTTCTGGATGTCTGACTTCCTTCAGGACAAAGCCACAATGGTGGGCGCCAAGGCAGAGGCAGTTAAGGGTGATCAGGCAGACAGAGGAGGGAAGTTGGGGGCAAGATCTGGTTGGCAGGGGAGGGCAGTTGGGGGAAATCAGGCAGGCAGAGGCAGTTAGGAGTGGTAAGGCTGGCAGGGGAGAGCAGTTAAGGGTGATCAGATAAGCAAACAGTTAGGGGTGATCAAGCAGGCAGGCAGAGAGATTAGGGATGATCAGGCAGGCAGGCAGAGAGGTTAAGGGCAATCAGGCAGGTAGTCAGAGGCAGTTAAGGGTGATTAGGCAGGCAGGCAGAGGCTGTTAGGGGTGATCAGGCAGACAGGCAGGTGAGTGGTTAGGAGCCAGTGGTCCCAGATTTCGAGAGAGATGTCCAAAGGGATCGGGCCTAAACCAGAAGTCAGACATCCCCCAAGGGGTCCCTGATTGGAGAGGGTGCAGGCTGGACTGAGGGAACGCCCTCCCCATGCATAAATTTCATGCACCTGGCCACTAGTATTCATATAATGGCTGTGCCAGAAGAGAAAAAAAAGTGAGCAAAGGATAGAAAATGTGTTTGAAGAAATAATGGCAGAAAAATTCCCTAAACTGTTGAAGGATAAAGTCACACAAGTGCAGGAGGCACAGAGCATCCCAAGCAAAAAGAACACAACAAGCCCACAACCAGACATATCATAATTAAAATCACAAAAATTAAAGAACATGAGAGAATCTTAAAGGAAGCAAGAGAAAGAAAATCTGTTACTTATAAAGGAGCTCCTATCAGGCTGTCAGCTGATTTCCCAACAGAAACTCTACAGGCCAGAAGGGGATGGCATGAAGTACTCAAGGTAATGGAAAGCAAGGATCTGAAACCAAGATTACTATATCCAGCAAGGTTATCATTCAAAAGAGATGGTGAAATAAAGAACTTCCTAGACAAAAAAAAAGTCTAAGAGAGTTCATCACCACCAAGCCAACACTACCAGAAATGCTAAATGGTTGCTATAATGAGAAGAAGAAATATAGAGAGAAGGTAACCTAGGCATACAGTTTTAAAATGGCAAAAAATAAGTATCTATCAATAATCTATATATATAAAGAGGTAATATGCTAATTGGTCCTAACAGTGTCCCAGTTACAACCAGTCAACACACTGCCATGCAGGCAGGAGCTGGTGGGCAGGGATGGGGGCGGGAACTTCTGCCCCCAGCAGAGGCTCACACAGGCCTATCCAGCACTAATGTCACTGCCTGTGTGCTTTCTGGCCCTGTGTTGAGGTGAAGCTGCCTGCCGACATCCCTGCCCAGGGAAGTGATGCTGCCTGCCTGTGTCCCTGACCTGGAATATGACACCACCTGTGTTCATCCCTGCCCAGTGCTGACATGACGCTGCCTGCGTGCATCCCTGGCCTGGGACATGGCTCTGCCTGCTGTCATGTGGTACTGTTTTACCCACAGTGTCTACCAGAATTGCTGCAAATTTACTTCTCGGTGGAAGAACCTTCATTCCCAATATAAATTACCAATTCCATTAAAAGAAACTTCAATTTCTAGACTCAATATAAAGAGTGAAGTTGCTAAAACCTTTAAAAAGGCCAAACTTCTCATTATTGATGAATGCACCATGGCATCCAGTCATGCTATAAACATCATAGACAGATTAGTAAGAGAAATTATGAATTTGAATGTTGCATTTGGTGGGGAAGTTCTCCTTCTTGGAGGGGATTTTCGACAATGTCTCAGTATTGTACCACAGATCAGCCATAGTACACATGAGTTTAAAGTACTGCAATGTTTGAGGATGTTTCAGAAAGTTGTCTCTTAAAACAAATATGAGATCAGAGGATTCTGCTTATAACAAATGGTTAGTAAAACTTGGAGATGGCAAACTTGATAGCAGTTTTCATTTAGGAATGGATATTATTGAAATACCCTATGAAATGATTTGTAATGGATTTATTATTGAAGCTATCTTTGGAAATAGTATATCTATAGATAATATTATAAATATATCTAAACATGCGAGTCTTTGCCCAGAAAATGAGCACATTCAAAAATTAAATGAAATTTTGGATATACTCGATGGAGATTGTCACACATATTTTAGTGATGATTCCATAAATGATGCTGAAAAGAAAAATTTTCCCATCGAATTACTTAATAATATTACTCCTTCGGGAATGCCATGTTGTAAATTAAAATTGAAAGTAGGTGCAATCATCATACTACTGACAAATCTTAATAGTAAATGGGGTCTTTGTAATGGTACTAGATTTATTATCAAAAGATTACAACCTAACATTATCGAAGCTGAAGTATTAACAGGATCTGTAGAGGTAGAGG
Organism: Myotis yumanensis; assembly: GCF_028538775.1. Lineage (NCBI taxonomy): Eukaryota > Metazoa > Chordata > Mammalia > Chiroptera > Vespertilionidae > Myotis > Myotis yumanensis. Next base: position 90,275,539 of record NW_027223759.1, read on the forward strand.
TTGTTCTGATCCTAAGAATTGGTTTGTCTCCATCTGACACTGGCCTCCCATTTAAGTTGATTCGACGACAGTTTCCTATGATGCCAGCATTTGTGATGACTATTAATAAATCACAAGGACAAACTCTAGACAAAATAGGCATATTCCTACTTGAACCTGTTTTCAGACATGGTCAGTTATATGTTGATTTCTCTTCAGTTCGAAAAGCATGTGACGTTAAAGTTGTAAATACTTCATCACAAGGGAAATTAGTCAAGCACTCTGAAAGTGTTTTCACTCTTAATATGGTGTACAGGGAGATATTAGAATAAGTTTAATCACTGTATCAGTCATTGTTTGCGTCACTGTTATTTTTATATCATGTTTTTGTTGTTTTCATATCATGTTTTTGTTGTTTTTATATCATCTTTGTTGTTGTTATATCATTTTGTTATTGTTTATTTACTAATAAATTTATATATTATTTTCATATACATTTTACTAATTTCCTTTCATCTCTGACACTTCTATTATAGAGAAAGGAAACATCTCACATGCTCAGTAGATTAATGAATAAAAAAGCTGTGCTACATTTACACCATGGAGTACTATGCAACAGTAAAAAAGGAGGATTTCTTACTCTTTGAGACAGCGTGGAGGAACCTGGAGAGTATCATACTAAATGAAATAAGCCAGTCATAGAAAGACAAGTATTACATGACCTCACTCATATGTGGAATCTGATGAATAAAATAATGTACAAAATAGATCCAGAGACAGCATGGAACAGACTATGTATGCCAGAGGGAAGGCAAGGGAGGTTGGATGAGGGAAGTGATCAATCAAAACCTTGTATGTACATATATGCATAACACCTTGACACAGATAATATATGGTCAAGGCCTGGGGCAGGGGGAGGGGACGAGCCAGAAGACATCAATGGGGAAAAAAGGGAAATTATGTAATACTTTCAACAATAAAGATTTAAAAATAAAAAGAAGAAAATCATGGTACATGTTGATAAGCAATTATTTTTTAATTAGCTTCTGAATTCCAACTATTATGTCAATGTTTCAACACTAAAAATAAATAAATAAATAAACAAACAAATAAACATCCAGAGATGACATTGAAATATTTAACAATTACCTGGGTAAAATAAAAAAATAAATTAACATCTATCTAATAAAATAAGATCTATTAATAAGACAAAACCTATTTAAAACTTCTATCGTGTTTTTCTATTATTAAACCAAATACTATAAAATTTAAGTGTTTACCAAGGTATGTAAATTGTATTGCCATTTTTAAAATATATATTTTTTAATTGATTTCAGAAAGAAAGGGAAAAGGAAAGAGAAATAGAAACATCAATAATGAGAAAGAATCATTGATTGGCTACCTCTTGCACAGTTGCCACTGGGTATAGAACCTGACCTGATCGGGAATCAAACTGTGACCTCTTGGTTTATAGGTCAACACTCAACCACTGAGGCAACTGGCTACTGTAGTGCTATTTTTTATTAAATCATTCTAATATTTCTAAATCACCTATTGATTTTTATAAACATTTATTAATTTGGTTTTAACTACCTAATAAAACCTCTGTATGAACCATGATGGACAAAAACGAACACAGAAACACAGAGCAAGTTATCTTAATATCCTCCCTATTAAATTGATATCAGGTGAAAGGATCCTACAGGTTGCCTGGATGGAAGGTGTACCAAGTGACCATGTTTTCTCCCTGACAGAGTCAGCTCTCCTTGCTATTGCCAAACCTTGGTACTCTCACTGCTGTCCTTTATCCATAATTCAGAAGTGTATTTCCTTTCTGGGCACTAGACCATACTGGCTGCCACCTGTGATGTACAGGATCAGAAAAAGCAAAATGGAATGCAAAGAGGATAAAAAGGAAGCGGAAGGCAGCTATGTCCCTGTGGTCCAGTAAGTTTCCTTGAGTGGTGATAACTGGATGTGGTGGAAGGGGGTGGTGAGGGATGAGAAAGAGAAAGAAAGAGAGAGAGAGAGAGAGAGAGAGAGAGAGAAAGAGCAGAATTACATATGATCTAAGCTTCCAGCTTTCTGCATGAAGTAGATTCAACAAAATATTTCAAGTTGTTCACTTGCATATAATTACATTCTATTGAATGGTTATCTTAACATCTATACTAATAAAAGGGCAATATGCTAATTAGACTGGATGTCCTTCCTGACAAAGCCTCTGTGGTGGGGGCTGAGGCAGAGGCGGTTAGGGGCCATCAGACCTGCAGGGGAGCAGTGAGGGGTGATCAAGCCAGCAGGGGAGCAAGCAGTTAGGGGCAATCAGGCTGGTGGAAGAGCAAGTGGTTAGGGGCGACCAGGCCAGTGGGGGAGCAAGCGGTTAGGGGCAACCAGGCCGGCAGGGAGAGGTGGTTAGGGGCAATCAGGCAGGCAGGCAGGCAGGTGAGCAGTTAGGAGCCAGCAGTCCCAGATTGGAAGAGGGATGTTCGAGGGGTCCCAGATTGGAGAGGGTGAAGGTCGGGCTGAGGGACCCCACCCTTGCACAAATTTCATGCACCGGGCCTCTAGTTGTCTTATAATAATCATTTGTTGAAAAATAAAGATAATCATATATGGACATTGGTATTGGAAGTTGAGGATATAATTAATTGTTTCTATGGAGAGATGAAAACTTGTGTTTAAATTATCTTCAGGAGATAGTTGAGATGTGGAAATATGTATATTAAATCAAAATTATTTCTGGAAACAAAATTTTATACTAAAGGGAATCTACTTGAAATGATAGCTATTGTGCAGTTATAGAAGATCATTGTTTTTAACACTAAATTTCTTAACACAATAAACTATGTAGTTTTTATCTTGGCAAAGCTATACAATCTGTCAAAACTCAATCAGGAAGAATAAGAAAATCTGAATAGGCCAATAACAACTGATGATATTGCATTAATTTAAAAATTCTCAGCAAACAAAAGTCCTGGGCTTGGTGGATTTACAAGAGAATTTTACCAAACATTCAAACAAGAACGAACACCTATCCTCGTCAAACTATTCTAAAAAATTCAAGAGGAAGGAACACTTCCAAGCTCTTTATGCAAAGCCAGCATTATCTTAATCCCAGAACCAGATAAAGCCACCACAAAGAAAGAAAATTACAGACCAATAACTTTGATGAACACATATTCTAAAATCCTCAACAAAATAGTAGGAAATCAGATCTAGCAATATATTAAAAAGATCATACATGATGATTAAGTGGGATTTATTCCAGAGATGCAAGGTTGTACAAAATTCACAAATCAACAAACATGATACATCACATAAATAAAATGAAAGATAAAAAAATCACATGATCATATCAATAGATGCAGACAAAGCATTCAACAAAATCCAACACCCATATTTGATAAAAACTCTCAGCAAAGTGGGAATAATGGGATCATACCTGGACATAATAAAGCCACATATGACAAACCTACAGCCAACACAATACTAAATGGGCAAAAACTAAAAGTGTTTTCCTTAAGAATAGAAACAAGACAAGGATGCCCACTTTCACCACTCTTATTTAACATAGCACTGGAAGTCCTAGTTACAGTGATCAGACATGAAGAAGAAATAAAAGGCATCCAAATATGAAAGGAGAAAATCAAACCCTCATTATTTGCGGATGACATGATATTGTACATAGACAATCCTAAAGACTGCACCAGGAAACTACTAGACTTAATACATTAATTTAGCAGGGTAGCAGAATTTAAAAACAATATCCACAAATTGATGGCATTTTTTATACACCAATAATAAACTCTCAGAAAGAGAAACCAAAAATATTGCATTTACCATTGCAATAACACAAAAAATAACATACCTAGATATAAACTTAACCAAGGAGGCAAAAGACCTATAGTTGAAAAACTGTAAGTCATTGGAAAAGAAACAGAGGAAGGTACAAAGAAATGGAAGTGTATACTGTGTTCATAGATTGGAAGAATTAACATAATTTAAGTGTTCATACAACCCAAAGCAATCCATAGAATCAACACAAGTCCTATTAATATACCAATGACATGCTTCACAGAACTAGAACAAATATTTCAAAAATTTATATGGAACTATAAAAGATCCCCAATAGCTGCAGCAATCTTGAGAAAAAGGAACAAAATTAAAGGGATCACAATACCTGATATAAAATGATGCTGTAAGGCCATTATAATCAAAACAGCCTGGTACTGGCACAAGAACAGGCATACAGACCAACGGAACAGTACCAAGACCACAGAAATTGACCCAACCCATTATGCTCAGTTAACATTTGACAAAGGAGGCAAGAACATACAATGGAGTAAAGATTGTCTCTTCAACAACCAGTGCTGGGAAACTGGACAGACTTATGCAAAAAGATGGAAATAAACCACCTATTTACACCATACACAAGCATAAACTCCAAATCTATAAATACTTGAATGTAAGCCATGAATTAGAGAAAGAGAGAGAGAGAGAGAAAGTGAAAATATTTTATGTATTACTTAACTTGTATTTTTTAATAATTTTACTACTTTTGTTTTTTACCCTTCTATTTGCTTTATGAGTAATTGCTCCCATTTATTTATTATTCATTTACTTTGTCCAGTATGGTTTGAAAAAAATAGTTTTTCTTTTTTTTAAGATTATATTTTTCTCTTATTTTTTCAGAAGAATAATGTAATCCCACAATTTTCATTTAATTGTGCCCACAAAGAGAATAATGATAAAAGTTCTCTTTGGTTTGGCAACACTTAGAATCTTTTAAAATTTTATTTGAATATTTTATTATCACAACTAGAGTCCCGATGCACGAAATTCGTGCCAGGGGCTTGGCCCTCGCCACCCCTCGCAGCCCCTCGCAGCCTCAGCTTTGTCTGGAAGGTTGTTCTGATGTTCGTTCTAATTAGCATATTAGCTCTATATTAAATAGGATGCAAAATATCAAAATAATGATGCTCTGATATCTTTCTTGGCATAAAAATGTTTTCAAATTGCTTTTGTAGTGTTTGGTGTTCTCTTTATACAAATTATCTTTATAAGAATGTCCATTGTATTACTGGTACTTTATATCCATCAAAACTTATTGCCTTTACCTAACACATTTGAAAGCATTTTTGCTTTAAACTGACTCTAAAGAGCTGATTCTTGGCGGTTTGGTTTGCGGTCCTATTGCAGGCCAAATAGATTGTTCCATGTGCTATAAAATACTTTGAAAGATATAATACAATAGTGTACCATAGGCTGGATTGCTCCTAAATCTGTCAATACAAGTTACTAGTGAGATAAGCTAGGATGATCCACACTAAAATCAATCAATTTAGATTTGAATGAGGAATTATGCAATTTTCAGGGCCATTAATTATTTTCTCTCACAAGTCATATGGTATAATATTCTCTTCTGGATCTTGTGAGGGCTTGAAAATAAGCATAAAAATTTACAAATTTAGCAAATTTAACACAGAAATGTTTACCTCTTCACACAAGCAATATAGATGGTCCAAATCATAAGAAAACAGAGATGGAGAAAAGGTGATGGCATACAAAATAGTAATAAACATTCACCACACCACCAGCAGCACTCATTTTGTCTATCATTAAGTATTCATGTGTCAAGTACTTGCTCACTGTTCTCTCTCCTTCTCTCAATAGAGAGATTAGTATATATCTATACCTCACAAATATATTTATATCTCACAAATATAAAGTAAGTGTGATATATAATATAAAAATAAGTGCCTTACATATGCAAGAATTAAAACTGCATATGTGTAACATATAATATACTTTTATATAACATACACATATGATTTATGAGAAAGCTGTTATATCTCTTCAATATAGGAAACAGATGGGGAGGCAGAGATATTTTATCTTTTTCTATGATCACAGGATGTCTGATAGACATTCATTTTAATGCAGTTATAAGGCCCAATGAATATTACGAAAGTATTCATGGCTTTTGTGTCCTAAACTCTTTGATAACATTGTTTATAAAGAGGACCCTAATTGATAAATGAGATAATGATCCTATTCTAGCAAAAAATCTTATCACTGTCATTTATCATAATTCTAAACATTATCATGAATTCTAGTGTATTTTTTACTAAAAATAGTTTTAATAGTTGAAAGAATATCAAGAGAATAACATTTTATGATACATGAAAATTATACAAAATCAAACTTAAATTTGCATAAATAAAGTTTCATTGGAGGATAGCCATACCTATTGATTTACATATTGCATGTGATTGCTCTCATGTGACAATGGCAGAATTGATTACTTATGACAAAGGCTGTCTGGCTAACAGAGACAAAATATTACTTTCCCTTTATAACAAGTGTGCTCCTGGAACTACAACATGCTGACTTTCAAGAACACCAATTAGTAGGACACAAAACTTGGTGAGGACTGTCATATCCAAACTAGGTCACACATGGGTCAGTAAAGATGAATTAATAATCTTCCTTTTACATTCCAATTTTTTTCAAGTTGTAGATGCTGCAATATGGTAGAGAATGCTCCGCCGTTTTCAATAATAGGCACTATGTTCCTGCTCACAGAAAATCAATGCATGTGTTTAGAAAACACTAAGCAAACTGTAATTAAGTAACAGAATAATGAAATATTTGTAAGAAACAGACAGAAAACAACAAATTAAGTATATTACAAAATAAACATACCACACTAAACATTATTTAAAATCTTATGAAGATACATATTATTTTACAATTTTCATTCTGGCTTGTTAATTTTATTTAATTGCATCATATGCTATTTGGAGAGGAAGTGATTGTTTTTATTTGTGGCATTAAACCTTTATGTAGAATTAGCAAATTGAGAAACAATTTACATTTATTTTTTACTAGAGGCTTGGTGAACAAGATTCTTCACTTGGGGGTGGTGGGGAGCAGGCCCCAGCCTGGCCTGTGCCTTCTCGCCCTCTGGGGATGGGAGCAGGCCTAAGGCGGCAATCAGACATCCATAGGGATGCAGCAGAGGCTGGAGAGGCTCCCACCACCACCGTTGTACTCGCCAGCAGCCTTCTGGCTGAGTGGAGCTCCCCCTGTGGGAGCACACTGACCACCAGGGGGCAGCTCCTGCATTGAGCATTTGCCCCCTGGTGGTCAGTGCACATCATAGTGACCGGTCGTTCCATTGGTCAGTTGATTTGCATATTACCCTTTTATTATATAGGTGTAACGGTATTATATTGAATATACATTACAAATAAAAACATACAATTATAAATCTTGAGGGAAAAATAATAGTTGATATGTATTTATTTATTTTTTATACTTCATTCCAATGTGATAAATATTGAATTTCAAATATATATATATATATATATATATATATATATATTACCTGCAAATTAAAGGCACTATTTTATTTTAGGCAAACACAGAAGAATATAAATTATTCAATTAATATTCTCTCTTTCTAAAGTGATAGGATTGAGTTTACTTACAGCTTCAATCCTAGAGTTTTATTAGTTTAATATCTGGATTATGTTTTTTTAAATAAATGGCCAGATTGAATTTTTGAAAAAGAAAAAATACATGGGAAGGTATCAATGAGGGACTCAAAAAAGTAGTACTATTTTTCTTCAAAATTAGTATGTGGCAACAAAATAAAAGGGCAACATTTCTGGTTTCGCTTTTAAATGTGGTTTGCAAGCATTTTAATCATTCACCAAATAAAAGGTTAATGCCACTCTAAAGCTATCATGACAGTTACAAACTAACACAGAGAGGAGGAGACAAAGGTGGCATTGGAGAGGCTGCAGGTGAGGCAGAGGCTGCGGAGAATCAGGGTGAGCAGCGGTGGGAGCCTAAGTGCAGACCTGTAGGGACCACGTTTTGTTTATCCATTCATCTGTCAGTGAACACTGGGGCTGTTTACACATTTTGGCTATAGTAAGTAATGCTGTTATAAGTATGGAATGAAAAAGTATCTATTTGAATTTGTTTTATTTTGTTGGTACATACCCAGAAATGGAATTGCTGAATCATCTGCTAATATTTGTAAACAAAATTTGAGAAATGTACATACATTTCTTATTTTTTTGTTTTTATTAAATTTATTGAGGTAACATTGCATAGTAACATTATATAAATTTCATGTGAGCAATATAATTTGATATCTGTACACTCTATTGTGTGTTTACCACCAAAAGTCTAGTTTCCTTTTCATTACCATATATTTGAACTCTTTACCCATTTCACTCTTCTCATCTCGTAACCCTACAGTAGCCACCATTCTGTTGTCAGTATCTATGAGTTAGTGTTGCTTGTGTTATTACTTTTGTTACTTTTTTATTTTATATTTCACATATGAGTGAAATCATATGGATTTTGTACTTTTCTGGGTAACTTATTTCACTTAGCATAGTACTCTAATGATCCCTCCATGTTGTTGCAAATGACAGTATTTTCTTTTATGGCTGAGCAGTATTCATATATGTCACATCTTTTTTACTTATTTATCTGTCAGTGGACACTTAGGTTGTTTTCATGTCTTGGATATTGTAAATAAGGTGGCAATAAACATAGGGGTACATATATCTTCATGAGTTAGTGTTTTCTATATTTTTTCAGGTAAATACCCAAAAGAGGAATTGTTGGGTCATATGCCAGCTCTATGCTTAATTTTTAAAGGAACCTTCATCTATTTTCCACAGTGCCTGTACCAATTTACATTCCTACAGACAGCCCATTGGGGTTAAGGAAAAAAGCCAATCACAGAAGGAAAAATACTGTATGCTTTCATTCATATGAAGTACCTAGAGTAGTCAAATCCACAGATGGAAAGTGGCTGGGTAGGGGCAGGAAGGAGTGAGGATTATCAGTTAATGGCTACAGAGGTTCAATTTGGTAAGATAAAATGGTTCTGAAGATGGGATGGTGCTGAAGGTACAACAGTGTAAATGTACTTAATCTCACTAAACTGTACACTTTTACATGGTTAAAATGGTCAATTTTCTGTTATGTGTATGTTTCCCCAACTTAAAAAAATAGTATCAGAAACCCTGCTGTGAGTGAGGGAGGCCTCTGGAATTTATGGAATCCCTCTTGTTTGGGGATTCTCTGCCTTCTGAGTTTCTAAGATAAGTGGCTGCTATTGCAGGCAAATATGTATAAGGGAAAAGCAGCTGCAGCACCGAAGTAATCTGAAAAGTGTCCATCTGGCCAACATGAAAGTCCACTCTGTTGCTGTTTGAAAATGCCTGTGTCTCTGGTTTACTCTCCAGTGTGTGCAGTTACCTCTGCTATTTCCTACCTCGCAATCATGACTGCCACACTGTTCATTCCTACGTTGCTTATCATTGGCTGCCCATCTTAGTCTCCCAGAACCCATCCCTGCCTAACTCCCACTCCGTGGAGCCTGACTTCCTTGGAAGATGAGCAGTAAGAGAAACCTAGACCCCTTCCGCTTAGATATTACTGACTATGGAAGGTGTTCCTTCCCCATCTAAATGCTGAATTTAATAGTTGTAATTTCACTTCCTTCTCTCCAGTGAGATCATAGCTGCAAGTCATCCTTCCTCACCAGAATCTGTGCCCCTTGGTCCCCACACTGCTGGAAAGTTGAAATGCATGTAGCTTTCCAGCTAATTGGCTCTGCACTTATACACACACAATATTAATATTCCCCTTTTTATACATGAGCCAGATTTGCAATATGTGACAAGTTGTCACTTCAGATGTAATGAGATAAGATGCTATTTTGAGGAAAAGCTTCTAGTGTGGCTATGATTTATTTCCCCACGGGAATACTTTCCCCCCAAAGGAACATATGAAATATTTTTTATCAACTTTTCCATTATTGACGATTACATTGTGGTAAACACTCATTTAATCTGTCAAATGACTCTACCATTTTATCAAACCAAGATTCAAAGGAAGTAAACTACTAGTAACACTCTAAGAAAAAATGGTGAACGGTGGCCCTGGGCGGGTAGCTCAGTTGGCTGGAGCATGCTTCTGATGCACTGCGGTTTCTGTCCCTAGTCAGGGCACATAAAAGAGCAACCAATGAATGCATGAATAAGTGGAACAACAAATTGATGCCTCTCTCTCTCTCTCTCTCAAATCAATAAATTTTAAAAATAATTTAAAAAGAGAAAAAAGTTAACTTAATAATATTCATAATTTAATATGAATATTAACTAACATATCAACTTGAAATCTACCTCAGCTAGTGAATAATTTCCTTGCACTAACAAAGTCCTCATTATTAAAACTAGTAATGTGGCATCAAGTCCAAGTATATATTTAATGTCATCAAATTTACAATGAAAATGTTGAGAGGAATGAATATTCATCACCTCATTATGGTAACTGAAGCCACTGAATCCAAACCATAGCTCAACACCAAACAGAGGAAGGCAAAATATTATACTGAAGAAGGAATAGACGTGTAGCCAAATGATCATGACTTCTGCAAACATTCACTCATTTAATTTTACAATTTTTTATTCATTCACTTAACAGTTGACACATTCATTTTTTCATAAGCATATGCTAAGGAAGCACTGTATCCAGGCTTCTTTCTAAAAGAAAAGCATATCAAGTGGAGAAGGATGGAATCCTCACCTTTGCTCTACCTCCTGTTGTATTTACTTTCCCCTGGGATCATTTAATGACACTTGTGGCATTCTGCAAATGTTGTTTACCTAGTGTCACCTTCTGTTGCACAGAATCCTACCTCCCCTAATCAGGAGTGCTGGACCCAGGTACCTACATGTACAAAAGGCAAGGCAGCTATCCAACTGGTAGCTATGATGCACAATGACCACCAGGGTGCAGACACTCCGACTGGTAGCTATGAAGTGAACTGACCACCAGGGGTCAGACGCTCAATGCAGGAGCTGCCGAGCTGCAGTGATTTGGTAGCAGAGGTTCTCGGGTGACACACCCTGGAACCAGAAAGGACGGAGCTTGATTCCCGGGTGCATCACCTGAGAACTGTCCTCTCGCAATTCGGGACCCCTCGGGGGATGTCGGAGAGCCAGTTTGGGCCTGATCCCCACAGTTCAGGCTGAGGGACCCCACCTGCTGGAGGCACCTCACTCACTCTGCAGACGCCATTGAGCCCCAGGACCGCCCCAGGTGCGGCCAGCCAGGGAGGGGCCATGGGAGGTTGGCTCCAGGGTATGTCTGGCCCATCTCGCCCAGTCCCACCCCACTGGCCACCTTCTAATTAATTTGGTTTCAATGTGCATGAATCCATGCACTGGGGCACTAGTCTGTCTATAATAACATTTGGAGAAGTACTTTTTCTCTGTACTCTATCAATGTAGTATTATGGATTATTTTATGTGTCCACTTGGGCCACAGGTACCTCGGTACTTGCTCAAACATTGCTCTGGCTGTATCTGCGAGAGTGCTCGGGGATGAGATTAATATTTGACTCAGTAGATGGAGACAGCAGATCGCCTTCTTTAATGTGGGTGGTGCCCATGTGGGTAGAGACCAGGATAGAACAAAAGGGCTGAGTAAGAGGGAACTCCTCTGTCTGACTGACGGAGCTGGAGCAGTGGTGCTTTCTGGTCTCTGGACACAGACTGAAACATCAGTTCCTGGGTCTCCAGCCTGCTAATTTTGGACTGAAACTTATGTTATCAGTTCACTTAGTTCTCAGCCTTTAGACTCAGATGGAACTGCACCACCAGCTCCCCTGGGTGCCCAGTTTGCCAATTGAGGTTCTTGGGACTTTACAACCACCATAATCAAGTGAACCAATTCTCTATAATAAATGTCTTACTGGTTCTGTTTCTCTGAAGAACTCCCACTAATACAGATGACAAAACTATATAGTAAAAATTACTAAATCTCAGTGTGAAAATATAATTATACTAGAGGCCTGGTGCACAAAATCTGTGCACAGGTAGGGTCCCTAGGCCTGCTCGGTGATCAGGGCCAACTGGGGCTTTCCAGCTGCTGACTGGAGCCTCCCTTCATTCTGTGCTGTCTCCTGGTGGTCAGCGCCACCCCCTAGTGGTCAGCGCACATCATAGCGAGCTATTGAACTCCCAGTCTCCCAGTTGAACTCCCAAAGGGACACTTTGCATATTAGGGTTTTTTTTTTATATACATAGATGCATTTTTACATACTAGATAACATTGGCATTTAAACTTACAATGAATTAATAAAATAAAAAAATCCTTAGCCAGTTTAAATTTCTAATGTTATTCCTTGAAGACTTCAATTCTAGTTTCTAATTTTATTGCTTTGTTTGTTCAACACTATGTCTTCTGTTAAAGCAGAAAAAAAAAGGAACATTTAATGCCAGACTTTACCTACAGTCAAACCTGGAGTTGAGGAGAGAAACATTTCTTTTATGTGTGAACTTGAGACCATTCTCTATTATGATTTAATGTGATATAGCTCTGCATCTCCAATTCTATATTCTTTTTTTTAAATTTTTACTATTTTTATTGGTTTAAGAGAGGAATGGAGGGGGAGAGAGAAATAGAAAAATTAATGATGAGAGAGAATCATTGATCAGTTGCCTCCTATACAACCCTTACTGGGGATTGAGCCCACAACTCGGGCATGTGCCCCGACCAAGAATCAAACCGTGACCTCCTGGTTCATAGGTTGAATCTCAATCCATGAACCACTCTGGCCTGGCTCCAATTCTATATTCTGTATTCTCTGCAGCTCTAGATATAAAGAAAATATTGCATTACTATTGGAGAGGTTTGTTACTTTGTAACTGGAGTTTGAGGTGGAGGTATAACCTTATTGCATATAAATATGTGTGTCTTGAATCTTCCATTATAAGATTATTATATTTTTATTCCAGAAATAATTATTTGGGGGTGGTGCTTTTTAATTACTTTACATCAATATAATCTGGCATACATTTATTGGAGATCAATGGAAAATAAGATTATATAGATAAGGTAGGGTAAGCTGATTAATGGTTTCAAATTACAGTAATTGCAAACATATTACAAACAGCAACAAACTTTTTTTTTGCTTTAATTGTAACAGTAAAATTATATAGGAAAACTCTGATTCGATAAAAACAAAAAATAAATAAATAAATAAAAATTAAAAAAAAAAAAAATTCAGCACCAAGATTCCTGTGATTTTAGGCTGACACTTCAGCCTGAGATATTGTAGCTACAATAAAACAGATAAAGCTATAAGGAAATTATAGAAAAAATACATTTTAAAATGGGGAAGAGCTTTTAAGCTAAAATACTTCTCTTTTTGAGATGACTAAACACATCCTGTTCTACTATATATTTATATATTCACAATGACACACATTTGGAGAGGGCATTCAATTTTATGGAAACACATAGAATAATAACTTCCTAAAATGTATCATAGGATGTTAAAGGCATAAGAGAAGAATAAAATTCCACAGTAACTACAAAATATTGTTTAAATATGTTTTAGAAACCATGGTTTAAAAAATTAAACAAGTTTCATAGAGTTCTCAAAAGTCTATAATATACTTACATTTACTGTGTATCTTCCAGATAGGGATATTTTATACAGGATTTCTAAAATATGATTGAACACACAATTCTTTCTTCATGGAGCATCTTTCCCTGCTGTGTTCCAAAAAACACTGAGTTTGAAATTGCTAGCTGAGGAACTCATCATTTTAATATGTAGTGTATTACTTTTCTTATATTTGTGCATTTGGAAATTGAAATGTACTAGGAACAGAAAATTTCCTGACTTGTGCCCAAAACAAAATGTTATGCAATTTCAGAAAAATTATAAAGAATTCTCAGCCCTGGACAGTTTTGTTCAGTGGGTAGAGAGTCGGCCTTTGGACCAAAGGGTCCTGAGTTAGATTCCAGTCCAGGGCATGTGCCTTGGTTGCAGACTCAATCCCTGGGCTGCTCAGGGCACATGTGGGAGGCAAGCAGTCGATGTATCTCTTTCACATCTATGTTTCTCTCTCTGTCTCTCTCTCCCTCCCTTGCATTCTCTCTAAAAATCAATGGGAAAAATATCCTCGGGTGAGGATTTGCAATAACAAGAAAAATTCTCTGAAATTTTACATTATCATGTGATTATATATTTGTTTTGATTAATGTGGTATGTAAAAGGGACACCAGAGTTTAATTGAGATTATATATATATCCTCCTGAAAAAAGCTGTATTACTAATGTTGTGGCCTCACCCCATAAGAAAGAAACAGAATTTCCAGAGGATGAGGCCCAGAAATCAGGATTTTAAAAAGATTCCCAGGTGATTCTAATGTGCAGCCAAGGTTGAGAACCACTGGTCTAGAGCCTGCAGACCAGAGCCAGTGGGGAAGAGAAGTGCAGTTTCCATTCCCTTTCCATTTTTTTTAAATCGATAAATTCAGAGCACAGGAGTTTTCATTTGTACTACACACCCAGGCATTGGCACAGGGAGGGAGGCGCGGATGTGAGGTGCCTGAGGATGGGTTGGGAAGGGAAGCAGGGCAGGGAGACCATAAAAAGCCAGAAGGCCTGCCTCGGGTCATTCATACACTTCCAAACTAAAGGGTCATTCTCCCTGGGAGGAGCTGCACCCAGGCACCCAGAGGGAAGGTAAAGGAAACCCTGCCCAGGTGAGGCAGCTGCCACACCTGAATTATGAGCTTTACTGAGGAAACAAAGGCAGAGGCCAAGCTTATGGGTCTGAACAGTCTCTAGGAGCCTCAGTGACTGGCCCGGAGGAGGGGCCATCCACCCTACTATTCTAGGAATCAGACTGATAAAAACTCCATGGTCTCAGCTGACCCCACTGGGTTCCATGCAAGGACCTCTGTCCAGCTAAAGGCAGAGTAATAATTTGTACCACTCATGGAGAGGTAGCTCTGGGACAGGAAAAAACACCCATCATATACCCTGAAAGCGAAACAACACCAACCCCACCTAAAGTCCTGTCAAAAAACAGACCCTTGAGTGATTAAGATTGACAGCTGGTGGACAGGCAAAGAGGGCAGATTGGCCCTTCCTATTTGCAGCCAAGGCATGTGGAGACAGATACAAGCAATGGAACTGTGAATCGTGCAGTTTCAAGCAGGTGCTAAAAGCCAAAAAACAGTGCTGGACAGTGGTTAGCACCTAAGTATGTAACAGGAAGCCAAGAATTGGCAGACACAGAAAAGTGGGTTCCTAACTCAGATCCCACAGGGCATTAAAACATGGCAGCACCCACCAGAGGAACCACTGACAACTGAGGAGCAGCCACTGCCACAACCACCCAAGGAGCTGCCACCACCTAAGAAGCAGCCTCTGCACGATTTGACACCTAGATCCTTCAGTGAGAGCAAAAATGGGGAGACAAAGAAACCCCCAAAGAAAAGAAAATTGGAATCACCAGAAAAGCAGCTAAGTGAAATGGAGGCATGCGATATGTCAGAAAAAGAATTCAGCATAAGGGTCATACAGTTCATAAACCAGATAGATGAAAAAATAAATAACTTATGTAAGAACCAAGAACTAAAGAGTGGTATAGCTGCAATTAAAAAGGAAAATAAAAACATCATGGAAAGTTTCAACAGTTGACTAAGAGAAGCAGAGAACAAAATTAGCGAATTATAAGACAGGGAAGCAAAACACACCCAACTGATCTGCCATGGAGAAAAACATTAAAAGACAGTAGGAGAGCCTAAGGGAGATTTGGGACAACATGAAATGAAGTAACATACAAATAATAAGGGTGCCAGAATGACAGGAAGTAGAACAAGGGTTAGAAAACCTAGTTGAAGAAATAATGTCAGAAAACTTCCCTGATATGGGAAGAACAAAATCAAACAAGCACAGAGAGTCACAAATAAATGAACCTGAAAAGACCCACACCAAGACAAATCATAATTATGATGGCACATGTTCAGAACAAAGAGAGAATCTTAAAGGCTGCAAGAGAGAGTCAGAAATTTACATAAAATGGATCTTCCATTAGATTATCAAATTATTTCTCAACAGAAACACATCAGGAAAGAAAAGAATGGAAGGAAATTTACAAAATGATGCAAAGCAAGGGACTGAACTCAAGAATACTCTATCCAGGAAGGCAATCATTCAAAATTAAAGGGTAACTAATGAGTTTCACAGAGAAACAAAAGGTTAAGGGAGTTTATCACTACAAAGCCAGTAATGCAAGAAATGCTAAAAAGATTGGTGTGAAAAGAAGAAATAAAAAGGGAAGAAGGAACACAGGCACAAAATATAAAAATGGCTACAAACAAGTACCAATCAGTAATAACTTTAAATGTAAATGGACTAAATGCTCCAATTAAAAGACATCGAGTGGCTGGATGGAAAAAAAAAAAACAAAAAAAAACTTGACCCATATATATGCTGTCTCTAAGAGAACCACCTCAGAACATGGGACTCACACAGACTGAAAGTAAAGGGATGGAAAAATATCTTTCAGGCAAATGAAAATGAAAAAAGAAAAGCTGGGGTAGCAATACTTATGTCTGACAAAATTGACCTCAAAATGAAGGCCATAACAAGAGATAAGGAAGGCCAGTTAATAATACTAAAGGGATCGATACAACAAGAGGATATAACCCTGATAAACATATATGCACCCAATGCAGGAGCACCCAAATACATACATAAATAAATAAATAAATAAATACTCCTGGAAGATATCAAAGTAGAGATCAATAACAATACATTCATAGTAGGGGACTTTAATACCCACTGACATCACAGGATAAATCCTCTAGACAAAAAATAAGCAAAGAAATAGCAATCCTAAGTGACTCACTAGATCAGATGGACTTAATTGACATCCTCAGAACATTTCACCCCAAAGGCATGGAATATACGTTCTTCTCAAGTGCACATGGGACATTTTCAAAGATAGACCATAGTCACAGGCAAAGTCTCTCCAAATTCAAGAAGATTGAAATGATATCAAGCATCTCCTCAGATCACAATGACATAATATTAGAAACAAACTACAATAAAAACAGTAAAAAGAATTCAAACACTTGGAAGCTGAATAGCATGCTATTAAATAATGATTGAGTTACCAAAGAGATCAAGGAAGAAATTAAAGCCATCCAAGAAACTAATGGCAATGAAACAAAACAATCCAAAATCTATGGGACACAGTGAAAACAGTTCTGAGAGGGGAGTTTATAGCTCTACAGATCTACCAAAAAAAAGAAAGAAAGAAAGAAAGAAAGAAAGAAAGAAAGAAAGAAAGAAAGAAAGAAAGAAAGAAAGAAAGAAAGAAAGAGAAAAAGAAAAAAAATGGTAATAAATCATCTAAACCTACAACTTAAATAAGTGGAAAGAGAGCAACAAGAAAAGCCCAGATTGAGCAGAAGGAAGGAGATAATAAAGATCAGCACAGAGATAAATGACATAGAGACCAAAAAAACAATATAAAAGATCAATGAAACCAAGAGCTGGTTCTTTGAAAGGATAAACAAGATTGATGAACCTCTAGCCAGGCTCACCAAGAAGCAAAGAGAGAGGACCCAAATAAACCAAATCAGAAACGATAGAGGCGAAATTACAAAAGACCCTGCAGAAATACAAATGATTGTTAAAAATGAACAACTCTATTCCAACAAACTAGACAACCTAGAGTAAATGTATTCCTAGAAGAATACAACATTCCAAAACTCAATCAGGAAGAATCTAAAAATCTCAATATGCCAATAACTATGGAGGCAATTGAAGCAGTCATCAAAAAGTTTCCAGCAAACAAAAGCCCAGAGCCAGACAGCTTCAGAGGGGATTTTTACAAAACATTAAAAGAGGAACTAAAACCTATCCTCAGACTATTCCAAAAAATTCAAGAGGAAGGAACACTTCCAAGCTCATTCTATGTAGCCAGCATTACCCTAATACCAAAACCAGATAAAGACAACACAATAAAAGAGAATTACAGGCCAATATCCATCATGAACATAGATTCCAAAATCCTCAACAAAATTCTAGCAAATCGGATCCAGCATTACATCAGAAAGATCATACACCATGACCAATTAGGATTTATCCCAGGGATGCAAGGATGGTACAATATCTGCAAATCAATAAATGTGATGCATCACATAAACAAATTGAGATATAAAAATCACATAGTCATATCAATTGTTGCAGAAAAAGCATTTGACAAAATCCAACACCCTTTCTTGATAAAACCCTTATCAAAATGGGAGTAGAGGGGACATACCTCAACATAATAAAAACCTTATATGACAAACCTACAGCCAACATCATACTCAATGGGCAAAAACTAAAATCATTTCCCCTAAGAACAGGAATGAGACAGGGATGCTCACTTTCACCACTCCTGTTCAACATAGTAGTAGAAGTGCTAGCCATTGCAATTAGACAAGAAGAAAAAATAAAAGGTATCCAAATTGGAAAAGCAGATGTAAAAATATCATTATTTGCAGATGACATGATAGTGTACATACAAAACTCTCAAGATTCCATAAAAAAAATTATTAGACTTAATAGATGAATTCAGCAACGTAACAGGATACAAAATTAATACCAAGAAATCTATGGCATTTTTTACACCAATAGTGAACTTACAGGAAGAGAGATTTAAAAAACAATCCCATTTACCATCACAACAAACAAATTAAGATAGCTAGGAATAAACCTAACTAAGGAGGTAAAAGACCTGTACTCAGAAAACTACAGGACACTGGAAAAAGAGATAGAGAAAGACATAAACAGATGGAAGAACATACTGTGTTCATGGACTGGTAGAATCAACATCATTAAAGTATCCATACTACCCAAAGCAATTTATAGATTCCATGCACTCCCCATTAATATACCAATAGCATATTTCACATACCTAGAACGAACTCTCCAAAAATTCATCTGGAATAAAAAAAAAAAAAAAAAAAAAAAAGACCCAGTATAGCAGCAGCAATCCTGAGAGAAAAGAACAAAGTAGGAAGGATTTCAATACCAAATATCAAGCTGTATTACAAAGCCACTGTTCTCAACACTGCCTGGTACTGGCACAAGTACAGAAATATAGACCAATGGAATAGAATAGACAACCCAGAAATCAACCCAAACCCCTAGGCTCAATAAATATTTGACAAAGGAGGCAAGAACATACAATGGAGTCAAGACAGTCTCTTTAATAAATGGTGTTGGGAAAATAGGACAGATATATGCAAAAAAAAATAAACTAGACCGCCAACTTACACCATAGACAAAAATAAACTCAAAATGGATAAAAGACTTAAACATAAGACGGGAAACCATAAAAATATTAGAGGAATCAACAGGAAGCAAAATCTCAGACATATGCTGAAGATACAGCTCCTAGGGCAATGGACACTAAAGATAAAATAAACAAATTGGACCACATACAAAAAAAGCTTCTGCACAGCAAAAGAAACCATCAACAAAACAAGAAATCCCAATGCATTTGCAGGGAACTCATACAACTTAACAAAAACAAAAGGTAAATAACCCAATCAAAAAATGGGCAAAGGACTTAAATATGTACTCTTTAAAAAGGACATAAAGAAGACCAAGAAACATATGAAAACATTCTCAAAGTCACTAATCATCTGAAAGATGCAAATCAAAATGACAATGTGTACCATCTCAGACCTGTAAGAATGGCTATCATCAACAAATCAACAAATGACAAGTACTGGCGAGGATGCGGAGAAAAAGGAATCCTCGTACACTGCTGGTGCGAATGCAGACTGGTGCATACACTGTGGAAAACAGTATGGCCTTTCCTAAAAAAATTAAAAATGGAACTCCAATTTGACCCAGTAATTCCACGTCTAGGAATATAACCCAAGAAACTAGAAACACCAATCAGAAAGGATATATGCACCCCTATGTTCATGGCAGCACAATTTACAATAGCTAAGATTTGGAAACAGCCTAAATGTCCATCAGCAGATGAGGGGATTAGAAAACTGTGGTACATCTACAAAATGGAATACTATGCTGCTGTAAATAAAAGAAGGATTTCTTACCATTTGCAACAGCATTGATTGAACTGGAGAGCATTATGCTAAGCGAAATAAGCCAGTCAGAGAAAGATAAATATCACATGATCTCACTCATTTATGGAATATAATGAACAACATAAACTGATGAACAAAAACAGATCCAGGCATGATTAGGGCCATGAGTAAAAGTAATCCAAGTTGATTAGTTTGAAGAAGAAGAAGAAGAAGAAGAAGAAGAAGAAGAAGAAGGAGAAGGAGAAGGAGAAGGAGAAGGAGAAGGAGAAGGAGAAGGAGAAGGAGAAGGAGAAGGAGAAGGAGAAGGAGAAGGAGAAGGAGAAGGAGAAGGAGAAGAAGAGGATATAACCTTGGTAAACATATATGTAACCCAATACAGGAGCATCCAAATATATAAAATCTTTTAGAGGATAGCAAGGGGGAGATTGACAGCAATACAATCATAGTAGGGCTCTTTAATACCCCTCTGACATCACCGGATAATCTTAAGAAAAAAAATCAATAAGGAAACAATTCTAAATGACACTCTAGACTGCATGGAACTAATTGATATCTTCAGATCATTTCACCCAAAACTATGGAATATGCATTCTTCTCAAGTGCACATGGGACATTTTCGAAGATAGACCACATGTTAGGACTCAAGCTAATTCTTTACAAATCCAAGAAGAGTGAAATCATATCAAGCATCTTCTCAGACTGCAATAGCATGAAATTAGAAATCAGCTACAATAAAAACACTCACAAACATCCAAATATATGGAGGCTAAATAGCATGCTATTAAACTATGAATGAATTACCAAAGAGATCAAAGAAGAAAAAACATCCTGGAAACAAATAAAAATGAACATACAACAACTCAAAAACTATGGGACACAGTGAAAACAATCCTGAGAGGGAAGTTCACAGCACTACAGGCCTATCTCAAAAAAATAAGAAACACTTGTAATACATTAACTAACCCTACAATTTAAAGAATTAGAAAGAGAACAACAAGAAAACCCGAGTAAGTAGAATGAAAAAATATAATAATGTTCAGAGTGAAAATAAATGACATCAAGGAAAAAATATACAAAAGATCAATAAAAACAAGGGCTGGTTCTTCAAAAGGATAAACAAGATTGATGAATCTCTAGCCAGACTCACCAGGAAACAAAAAGAGAGGACCAAAATAAACAAAATCAGAAACAAAAGAGGTGAAGTAACAACAGGCCCAACAGAAATACAAAAGATTGTAAAAAAAAAAAAAATCCTATGATTGACTGTATTGCAATAAACAGGATAACCTGAACAAAATGTTCATATTAATGAACATAGACACTAAAATACTGAGCAAACTTTTAGAAAATCAGATCCAGCAATACATTAAAAAGATCATACATCATAACCAAGTGGGATTTATTCCAGGGATGCAAGGCTGATACAATATTCACAAATCAGCCCTGACCAGTTTGGCTCAGTGGATAGAGCGTCGGCCTGTGGACTGAAGGGTCCCAGGTTCGATTCCAGTCAAGAGCATGTACCTTGGTTGCGGGCACATCCCCAGTAAGGGGTGTGCAGGAGGCAGCTAATTGATGTTTCTCTCTCATTGATGTTTCTAACTCTCTATCCCTCTCCCTTCCTCTATGTAAAAAATCAATAAAATATATTTAGAAAAAAAATATTCACAAATCAATAAATTTGATACAGCACATAAACAAATTGCAAGACAAAAATCACATGATCATATCAATTGATGCAGAAAAAGCACTCAACAAAATCCAACAGCCTTTTTTTTGATAAAAACTCTCATCAAAGTGCAAATAGAGGGATCATATCTCAACATAGTAAAAGCCATATGTGACAAACCTACAGCCAACATCATACTCAATGGGCAAAAACTAAAACCATTTCCCCTAATAACAGGAACAAGACAGGGATGCCCACTTTCACCACTCCTGTTCAACACAGTACTGGAAGTCCTAGCCATGTCATCAGAAAATAAGAAGAAATAAAAGGCATCCAAATTGGAAAGGACAAAGTAAAACTCTCATTACTCACAGATGACATGATACTGTACAAAGAAAACCCTAAAGACTCCATCAAAAAATGACTAGATTTAATAAATGAATTTGGAAATATAGCAGGATACAAAATTAACACCCAAAAATCCATAGCATTTTTATACCCCAATAATGAACTCTCAGTAAAAACCAGACAAACAAAGAAAAAATCTAAAAATACAATCCTATTTACCATTGCAACAAAAAAATTAAGATATTTGGGAATAAACTTAACCAAGGAAGTAAAAGACCTGTACTCAGAAAACTATAGGACATTAACAAAATAGAGGAAGATATAAACAACTGGAAAAATGTACCATGTTCATGGATTGGTAGAATCAACATCATTAAAATGTCCATACTACCCAAAGCAATCTACAGATTCAATGTAATCCCTGTTAATGTACCAACAGAATATTTCACAGACATGGAACATATACTCCAAAATCTGTATGGAATGTAAAAAGACCCAGCAATCTTGAGAAAAAATAACAAAGTTGGAAGGCTCACAATACCAGATATCAAATAATACTAAAAAGCCACTGTGCTCAAAACAGCCTGTTACTGACACATGAACAGACATATAGATCAATGGAACCGAATAGATAATGCAGAAATCCACCAAAGCCATTATGCTCAATTAATATTTGACAAAGGAGGCAACAACATATAATAGGGTCAAGACAATCTCTTCAATAAGTTGTGCTGGGAGAATGAGACAGGTACATGCAAAAAAAAAAAAAAAATGAAACTAGACCACCAACTTAAACCATACACAAGAATAAACTTAAAATGGATAAGAGACTTTAAAACGTGAAACCATAAAATCCCTAGAAGAAACCATTGGCAGCAAAATATCAGACATCTCTCATAGCAATATGTTTACCAATATATCTCCAAGACAATGGAAACCAAGGAGAAAATAAACAAACGGGACTATATCAAAATAAAAAAGCTGATAGGTTGCAAAAGACACCATCAACAAATAAAAAGAGAGTCCACTGAATGGGAGAACATATTTTCCAATGATACATCTGATAAGGAGTTAATCTCCAAAATATATAGGGAACTCATACAACTTCACAAAATGAAGACAAACAATCCAATTTAAAAAATGGGGAAAGAACCTAAAGAGACACTACTCCAAAGTGGGCATATAGAAAGCCAGGAGAATATGAAAAAATGCTCAAAGTCACTAATCATCCAAGAGATGCAAATCAACACATCAATGAGATATCACCTCACACCTGACAGAATGGCTATCATCAACAAATCAACAAGTGACAAGTGCTGGCAAGGATGTGAATAAAAGGGAACGCTAGTACACTGCTGGTGGGAATGCAGACTGGTGCAGCGCTGTGGAAAACAGTATGGAGTTTCCTCAAAAAATTAAAAATGAAAACCCCATTTGATCCAGTGATCCCACTTCTAGTAATATATACTAAGAAACTGGATACACCAATCAGAAAGAATATATGCATTCCTATGTTCATAGTAATGCAATTTACAATAGCTAAGAATTGGAACCAGCCCAAGTGCACATCAGCAGATGAATGGATAAAACAACAACAACAAACAACAAAAAAACAACCAAAAAAAAAAAACTGGTACATTTACACAATGAAATACTACATGGCAATAAAAAAGAAAGACCTATTATCATTTACAACAACATGAATGGACCTTGAGAGTATCATGCTAAGCGAAATAAGCCAGTCAGAGAAATATAAGTGTCACATGATGTCACTCACAAGTGAAATCTAATGAACCAAATAAACTGATGAACAAGAATAGAGCCAGGGACACAGAAGCATGAACAGACTGTTGAACCTCAGAGAGAGGCAGGGAGGGTGTTTTGAAGAGATAAACCAATGGACTTGTGTGCATATATGCATAACCCATGGACACAAACAGTGGGGTGGTGAGGGCCTGGGGGGAGATGGGAGCAGGCTGGAAGAGCTTAATGAGGGAAAAAGGAGGACCTATGTAATACTTTCAACAATAAATATTTTAAAATAGCTAATATAAAACATAATGTTGTACAAAAATAAAAAAAATCATTTATGTATTTTTATATTCAGTGCACAGGGAAAGAGCTTGATAAAAGCTTACTGAATTCAGAATAATGGTTCATCTGAATATCCTGAAATCTTATATGGTTACTGTGACCTAGTTAGAACAATTAGTAAGACTTTGTTTTTTTAGACAAAGAAACCGGGGCACATAAAATTAATTATCTTTCTTAAAGTTA
Organism: Myotis yumanensis; assembly: GCF_028538775.1. Lineage (NCBI taxonomy): Eukaryota > Metazoa > Chordata > Mammalia > Chiroptera > Vespertilionidae > Myotis > Myotis yumanensis. The sequence goes on from NW_027223759.1 coordinate 90,299,776, forward strand.
CAGATGACATGATGCAGAGTAGATACATGGCGTTAAATAAATAACCTGTGATATCTAACCTCCTTTCTAACTAATTGCTTAGGAAACCTATGTAGATCAATGGTGATTCTACAGACACACAGATGTTAGGCAGTCCCAGGTGCCTGTGATCCTCATGGTGATTGGTTCCCCACATGCTGTACAGTAACCTTGTTGATTAGTCTCACACAGCCTGAGCAACCCCAATGGCCTCTTTAGTGTTTAGTTTCAGCACTTAGTTGACAATTTTAATGCTAAATGGTCCAAAAGAACATACAGAGAAAATAGCAAGAAGGTTATTTCTTTCTTTTTTTAAATTTTGTTTTATTGCTTAAAGTATTACAAAGAGTATTACATATGTCCTCCTTTTTTTTTCCCCTTGACATTCCACCGGCCTCCCCTACACCCCAGTGTCTTGTATCTATTGGTTATGCTTATATGCATGCATACAAGTCCTTCGGTTGATCTCTTACCCCCTGCCTCCAGCCCCCCAACCCTCCCCAGCCTTCCCGCTGTAGTTTGACAGTCTGTTTGATGCTGCTCTGCCTCTATATCTATTTTTTTTTTGTTCATCAGTTTATAATGGTCTTTATTATCCATAAATGAGTGAGATCGTGTGGTATTTTTCTTTCATTGACTGGCTTAAGGAGCTGGACGTTTTCCCCATGTAGGCGTCGCTGTGTCTGCATATTACACATAAAAATGTGAAAGGCATTATACAACTATGAGTAAGGTTAGCCTAGGGCCGTGGTCGGCAAACTGTGGCTAGCGAGCCACATGCGGCTCTTTGGCCCCTTGATTGTGGCTCTTCCACAAAATACCACGTGCGGGAACACATACAGTGCGATTGAAACTTCGTGGCCCATGCACAGAAGTCGGTTTTCGGCCTGGGCGAGTCTATTTTGAAGAAGTACTGTTGATGTTTGGCTCTGTTGGCTAATGAGTTTGCCGACCACTGGTAGGGCAATGAGCATCACATCCAATCCTTCCAATGAACCTCGTATGATGTAATACTGCTTTCCTATCACACAGACCATCCAAATGTACTCTTTTAGTCGAGATGTTCAGCAATGCAAAGTGAGGCCCATTTAACTTTTGATGGTAAGGAATCTGTGTCTATAATCACAGACATTAGATAAAATAGGAAAATTTAGTAAATCCTCTGGCATTTAGGGGTATATGAGCTTATGTTTTCAGCTAGATTTATAATCTGGAATTATAATCCCATCTCAGTACAATTTAACTGATGCAGAATGCAATCCAGATGCCTAGCCAGTGGCTCCATTTCTTCTTGAATATCACTATCTACTAGGTGAATTAAATTAAATTTAATCTTATCCTATATTCTTATAGTTTTACTTCTTTCTTGTATATTTGGAAAACAATTCCAATGTGATAGTTAAAAGAATAGGAAAAATAGTACCTAATGGCACCAAAAAATACACTGAATTTTATAAAACTTTATACATACTGGTTTTACTATTATTCAGTTGTTATTAGAGACTTGGTTGTTTGGGAGAAATTTGATACAATTTCTGTTTTGGCAGATGAATTATTTGGCTTTTGTTCAAGTCATGTCAGAGCTTTATTTAACTAAAATCTGATAGTCAACAACAACATCCTACAATTGGGGCTATATATCTGAGCGGTTACAACCATCCACTGTCATTGCTCTCTTGGAATCTGGTTTTCTGGTTACTCTCATGAGGTTTTGCTTCATGAGATAAAACATAGCAGCAAAAGCATATGGCAAACCTAGAGAGGAACAATCTAGAAATAAAAACTGTCTAGACAGAGAATTACTTTAAACAGAGGGACAAAATCAAGGGCTCTAAAACCAAGAGGAAAAGGTGAATCCAGGGATAAGAACCTGAACTAGAGATTGGAATGAAAGCCTACCTCTCTTATTTTCTAGCTTGCCTTTGCTGGTTTTATCTCACTACTCTAAGTCTCAGTTCCCTTATCTTTAAAACTGAGAAAATAGCATCCATCTCAAAGAAAAAAAAACATGTGGTGAAAGGGAAATTTCCTAAACAGCCTGTGTTTTTTCTTAAGTGGAATGCATTACTATTGTTAATGCTATTTGGGAAGTCTTCACAAGTAGGCAAAAAGGAAATCTTATGTCCAGAATTCTCAGAGAAGGTAAAGAAGGTGAAGGTTAAGTAAAAGTGTTTTAACCTCTGAGTCTGAGGAAATGGTTTGCTCTGAGCTCTTTATATGGCTATCAAAAGCATTTTTATAGATATGGAAAGTAAATAGCAAGGTATAACAATGATTTTTATTCTACCAAGGGAGAAGGGCTATACATATCTATATTTTCATTTAATGATAGTGAACATCACTTTTAGGAATATAAACGAGATCAGAATGAATTAGCATCCCGGTCTTGCTAATTCTCTTGTAATTCACATCTATTATTTTTTCTGTCATAAGGTAGTGATATAAGGAGATATGAAATACAAAACCTGATCCAGAGCATATATCAAAGTACAGTAACACTAACTAGAACCTGTGTATAATCCATGAGCCAAGCATGTAAGCACTGAGGCAATATTAAGTAAGGCAATGATCAAAGAGGAGTATCAGTCAGGCATTCATCTGAAGTAGGTGAATCTGAGGTTCAATATTAGAGGCAGAGAGTGGAGAACACCTAAGCCGAGTGCCATGGCAAGCACTTTAAAGCTGTTACCTACTCAATCTCTTTAGTTCCCAATAATGCTGGGTGTCCCACTGTCAATCATATTTTACTGAAAGCATGAATGCAGGCACTGGCTGGTAAGAGGTAGAGCCTGGATTAGCACTCTGGTTTATTGAGTAACCATGAGTAGCCCACCAGGGGAAAAATTGGAGGATCACATGGAAACAATTTGTTCCAATTACATGGAATAAAGGGTAAAATTAACCTGTATTATGAGAAATTTAATTGAGTTACCCCAGAACAAAGGGTAAAATTAACATGTTTTATGAGAAATTTAATTGAGTTACCCAAGAGTTCATCTGACTTGGTCTGGCTAGAACAAAAATCTGAATTCAATGGAGATAAATTAGTTTAGAGTCATGAAGAGATAAAGATAATGTGTAGAAAGCCCACTAAACAGATCATTTTATATCTACGTATATTTCTTATTTCTGTGAATGTTTTTTCTGCATTTTTAATATGTATTTTTTGTTGTTTACAGGTATCTCCCAGTTTCCCCCTCTCTGCCCCTTCCTCCCAGCCCCTACCCATCCCACAGGCTTCACTACCCTATTGCTCACATCCATGGGCTATGCATATCTATCTATCTATCTATCTATCTATCTATCTATCTATCTATCTAATATATATATATACTCTCATTATATTATGATGTACATTTACCACCAAGGGGCAGACTCTCAATTCAGGACCGTCAGAAGTACATATTACATTTAGAGTACACAATGTACATTTAGGAAAAAATAATAATGAAAACAATGATAATCAAATGGTACGAAAACTAGAAATTAGTGACTTTTTTGGTGCTTGAGTTTGTCTGCTAATTCTTCGATTGCAAGTTCATACTTGGTGCACTTCAAGGCCAAGCAAGCGCCATATATATATATGGCTAATATGCAAAGTGTCCCCTTGGGAGTTCTACTGGGAGACTAAGAGTTCGCTCGCTCGTTATGATGTGCGGTGACCGCCAGGAGGAAGAGCAGAATGAAGGAAGGCCCTGGCTGGCAGCTGGCAGCTGGCAGCTGGGAAAGGAAGGCCCCAGCTGGCAGCTGGAAGGTCCTGATCAGCCCTGATCACTGGCTAGGCATAGAGTCCCTACCCTTGCATGAATTTTGTGCAGCAGGCCTTTAGTAAATATATAAGTACTTCGGTTTATCTCTTCTCATCCCCCCAATCCCACATCTAGTTATGTCAGTCTGTTCCATGCCTCTCTGCTTCAGATATTACTTTGTTGGTCAATTCCATTTTTTTTCGTTAGATTTCACAAATAAATGAGATCATATGATATTTATCTTTCTCAGTTTTGCTTATTTCACTTAGCATAATATTTTCCAGGTCCATACATGCTGTTCCAAAGAGTAAGAGATCCCTCTTTTTTATAGCTGCATAGTATTCCATAGTGTATATGTACCATGGTTTTTTTATCCATCCATCACCTAATAGGCACTTAGGCTGTTTTCAAATGTTAGCTATCTATATATATAAAAGTCTAAGCGACCAAATGACCAGTCGACCTGTCATTATGATGTATATTTACCACCAGGGGGCAGATGCTCAATTCAGGAGCTTCCCCCTGGTGTTCAGTGTGCTCCCACCGAGGGATTGCTGCTCAGGTGACCTACGGGCACCAGATGCCGGGCTCACAGCTGGCAAGCACAGCTGGGGAAGTGCGAGCCTCTCCCGCCTCCATGGCAGTGATACCCCGGGCTGCCTGCCGCCTCGCACACTACTACATCCCCTGAGAGGTCCTGGATATGAGAGGGCACAGGCCAGGCTGAGAGACCCTACCAATGCACAAATCTGTGCACCAGGCCTCTATTTGTAAATAATCCTGCTATGAACATGGGGATGCATATATCCTTTTTGATTGGTGTTTTGGGATTTTTAGGATATATTCCAAGAAGTGGGATCACTGGGTCAAATGGAAGTTCCATTTTGAATTTCTTTAGGAAACTCCATACTATTTTCCATAGTGGCTTCACCAATCTGCATTCCTACCACCAGTGAACTAATATTCCCTTTTCTCCACATTCTTGCTAGTACTTGTTATTTGTTGATTTTTGATGATAGCCATTCTGACAGGGGTGAGGTGATGTTTTATTGTGGTTTTAATTTGCATTACTTTGATGATTATTGACTTTGAGCATTTTTTCATTGTCTCTTGACAATTTGTATGTTCTCTTTGGAGAAATGTCTATTTAGGTTTTCTGCCCATTTTTTTTTTATCTGATCTTTTTCTTCTTTTTGTTGAGTTGTATGAGTACTTTACATATTTTGGATATTAACCCCTTACCAGATATATCATTGTCAAATATGTACTCTCATTCAGTGGATTCCCCTTTCAATTTGATAGTGGTTTCTTTTGCTGTGCAGATGCTTTTTATTTTGATTTCATCCCATTTGTTTATTTTCTCCTTAGTTCCCTTTGCCCTAGGACAGTGATGGTGAACCTTTTGAGCTCGGCGTGTCAAAATTTTGAAAAACCATAACTTAATTCTGGTGCCCTGTCACATATAGAAATATTCATAATTTTTTTTGATATCTGCAACAATAGTAAAAAAAAAGATTTATATTTTTGATATTTATTTTATATATTTAAATGCCATTTAACAAAGAAAAATCAACCAAAAAATATGTATAAAATGAACAAAAACAGAAAAACAATGTACATTTAGGAAAAAATAATAATGAAAACAATGATAATCAAATGGAATGAAAACTAGAAATTAGTGACTTTTTTGGTGCTTGAGTTTGCTAATTCTTCGATTGCAAGTTCATACTTGGTGCACTTCAAGGCCAAGCAAGCACCATTAACTTCATCTGTTAGCCGGTTTCTTTTGTTTGTTTTAATATTATTTAATGCTGAGAACAAAGTCTCACAAACATATGTTGATGAAAAAATTGTTAGCAAAGCCATCACTAGATTTTTTTTATGTCGCTAAAAGTTCCAAGCACTCAAAATTTCTTGTTCATAGTTGCACTCTTCTTCATTATTCAAACAATTTCGTTCCAGATTTTCAAGTTTCGACCTTAAGTCGACAAACACATGAGTCCAAATGCTACCTTGAAAATCTGCAAGTTGCATCTCTAAATCATCAATTTTCATCCATTGGAAATCCTTTAATTCCAAAGTACTGTAAACAACTACATCCGGATACTTAATTATTTTAATGGTCTGTTCTAGGCTTCTATATTGGTCGAATCTTTCGCTGAACTGTTCAAATAATGAATTTACTATATTCTGGTACATAAGTATGGACTCCATTACACTTGTTGTAGTGGCCTTCTCAAAATACTTTTTTATCAGAGGAAAATACTTATAAGTTTTAGTTTCAATATCTTGCTTGAAAATTTTAAGTTTAATTTCAAAAGATTTGATGTATCCAAACATAACGTCAATGCTTTTGCCAAAACCTTGTAATTTTAAGTTCAGTTCATTCATATGAACAGAGAGATCTGTAAAAAACATCAAATTGCTGACCCACTTATGATCATTGATCTGAGGAAAGTTTGCCAGATCCTTCTTCTCAATAAATACCGTAATTTCTTCAAAGCACTCCACAAATCGCTCAAATACTTTACCTCGACTCAGCCATCTCACATTATTGAACATCAGTAATCCACTGTAGGTTGAATCAACTTCCTGTAAAAGTGCAGAAAATTCTCACTTGTGAAGGGGTCGAGAAGTTATAAAATTCACAATTTTTGTCACAACTGACATTAAGTCATTCAATTCTGAGAATCCTGATTTGGCACAGAAGACCTCCTTATGGATAATGCAATGAAAAGGTACAAGTGTATGTCTAATAGCTTCCATAAACAATTTCAGGAATCCCACATTTTTTCCCACCATATTTGGTGCCCCATCTGTTGTGACTGACACAATTTTAGAGATATCAATATTTAGGTCATTGAATGTTTTTATAACAACCTTACATATTTCGTTTCCTGATGTATTTATTGGCACTGATTCTAACTTTATCAACTCTTCTCTCATTGTGATACCATCAGAATATCTAGAAATAACGGCCAACCGAGCATTTGATATGACATCAGTAGTTTCATCAAGAGAAATCAAAAAATATTTACAACTATGTAAGTCTTTTTTTTAATTGATGTTGTACTTTTTTGTTAAGATCTATTCTTCTGTCTTTGATAGTATTTCTACTGAGTGGTAACTCAGAAATTCTTTTAATAATATCATCTTTATTTTTCATATCGTGAAATAGCGTTGGTGCACATCTTAGAAATGTTTCCTTAATAAATTCTCCATCACTGAGGACTTTTCCATGCTGAGCTATGGAGTGAGCAATACAGTAACTTGCTGATGTTAAATTTGTAGAGCATCTTACAAATTTAATGATGGAATTTGATTGACTTTTATAGAGGTGTATCTGCCTAGAAATGTATTCCTTCCTTTCATCGATACTTTTTTTCAAGAGCTGACAATGATTAGTTTTAAAATGTCTCTTTACATTCCACGTTCTGGTTACTACCGTTTCATTACACAGTACGTACAATGATCTGTTGTTTCTGTCGACAATCCTGTACATCTGGGTCCATATGTCTTGAAAGGGTCGGCTACTGCTACTTAAACTTCCTTTATCATTCAATCTTGCTTTTTTATTTTTTTGATTTTCCATCACAAGGCTGCAAAAATAAATAAATATAAATCACGGCGTTTTTTATAAAAGGTTGGTAGGTTTCTTACCTATTAACTTTTTGCAGTGCTGTTGCACTGACTCCTGATGCAAAACAATTCAAAGATAGTATGTATAACCAGCAAATATATGGTGCTGAAATCAATTATTCGACACGCAGAACGTCTCGTCGAGCACTGTTGCACTGTATGTCATTTTCTTCTAACCCTCTCACTCCTGTCTCCTAATTAACATGGTGATCAAGTGCGTCCGTTTGCCGAATGCACCTGAATGCACGGGAAGCTTACCCGGGGCACATGTTGACAATAACGAGGCCATTTCCAGAATTGGGCATTTTGTCACTGGAGTAAAAATAAAATGTCATGAGTAAAGATTAATATCTTTATAGTGCAATTCTTAACCTTTTTATATTAATGTCAATATTGGAACAATGTATCTTGGATGTTTTCACTATGTATCTTTGCTACACAACACCGATGTACATGTTTACATCCAGTTTTAGAATTGCATTATTGATCATGAGTAACATGAGTAATCATATTACTCGAGCGATGCCCAACTCCGGCCGTTGCTAGAGACAAATATTTGAATTGTGCAGTTTTTTGTCTCTGTCGATGTGTGTCACCCAAAATGAGTTCGTGTGTCACCTCTGACATGCGTGTCATAGGTTCGACATTACTGCCCTTGGCGATGTATCCATAACTATATTGATGTGTGCGTGTCTGAGATTTTACTGATTATGTTTTCTTCTAAGATTTTTAAGGTTTCATGCTTTACATTTAAGTCTTTTATCCACCTTGAGTTTATTATTGTGTATGGAGTAAGTTGGTGGTCTAGTTCCATCTTTTTGCATGTATCTGTCCAGCTTTCCCAGCACCATTTGTTGAAGGAACTGTCTTTACTCCATTGTATGTTCTTGCCTCCTTTGTCAAATATTAATTGACCATAATGGTGTGGGTCATTTTCTGGGGTCTCTGTTCTAACTTATCGGTCTGTATGCATGTTCTTATGCTAGTACCAGTCTGTTTTGGTTATAATGTCTTTGTAGTATAGTTTTATATCTGGTATTGTTATCCCTCCTACTTTGTTCTTCTTTCTTAAGATTGCTGCAGCTATTCTGGGTCTTTTATGGTTCCATATAAATTTTTGGAGCATTTGTTCTAACTCTGTGAAATATTCCATTGGTGTTTTAATAGGGATTGTGTTCAATCTGTAGATTGCTTTGGGTAGTATAGAAATTTTAAGGATGTTAATTCTTTCACTCCATGAACATGGTATATGCTTCAATTTCTTTGTATCTTCCTCTATTTCTTTTTTTCAATGTTTTACTGAAAGCACTGCTATAGGCACTGGCTGGGAAGAGGCAGAGCTAAAGTAGAAGTCTTTTACTTGCTTGGTCAAGTTTATTTATAGGTGATTTTTATAGATCTTTTACTTCCTTGGTTAAGTTTATTCCTAGATATTTTTTGTTGTTATTGTTGCAAAGTTAGATGGGGTTGCTTTCTCAGTTTCTTTTTCTGAGAGTTCATTATTGGTGTATAAAAATGCCATCAAATTGTGGATGTTGATTTTGTATCCTGCTACCTTACTGAATTTATTCATTAAGTCTAGTATCTTCCAGGTGGAGTCTTAGGGTTTTCTATGTACAGTACCATGTCATCTGAACATAATGACAGTTTCCCTTCTTCCTATTCAATTTGGATGCCTTTTATCTCTTCTTCTTGTCTGATTGCTGTGGCTAGGACTTCCAGTACTATGTTGAATAAGAGTGGTAAAAGAGAACATCTTGGTCTTGTTCCTGTTCTTAAGGGAAATGCTTTTAGTTTTTGCCCATTGAGTATGATGTTGGCTGTAATTTATAATATATGGTCTTTATCATGTTGAGGCTATGATCCTTTTATTCCCACTTTACTGAGAATTTTTATATAAAAAAGAGTGCTGTATTTTGTGGAATGCTTTTTCTGCATCTATTGATATGATCATGTTTTCATCTTTCAATTTCTTTATGTGATGTATCACATTTATTGATTTGTGAATATTTTACCATCCTTACATCCCCAGAATAAAGCACATTTGATCATGGTATCTGATCTTTTTAATGTATTGCTAGTTTCAATTTGCTAATATTTTGTTGAGGATTTTAGCATCTATGTTCCTCAGGGATATTGGCCTGTAATTTTCTCTTTGTAGTGTCTGCATCTGGTTTTGAAATTAGGATAATGCTAGCTTCATAAAAAGAGCTTGAAAGTGTGCCTACCTCTTGCATTTTTTGTAATAGTTTGAGGAGGATAGGTGCGAGTTCTTCTTTGAATATTTGGCAAAATTCACCTGTAAATCCACTCAGTCTAGGAGTTTTATTTGCTGGAAATTTTTAAATTACTGCTTCAATTTAATCAGTTGTTATTGGTTTACTCATGTTTTTTTATTCTTCCTGATTGAGATTTGGGATATTGGATGTTTCTACAAATTTGTCCATTTCACCCTGATGGTCCAATTTGTTGACATATAGTTGTTTATAGTATTTGCTTACAAACTTTTGTATTTCTGTGGTGTCCATAGTTATATTGCCTCTTTCATCTCTGATTTTATTTATTTGGGTTCTCTTTCTTTGTTTCTTGATAAGTCAGGCTGGAGATTCATCAATCTTGTTTATATTTTCAAAGAACCATCATTTAGATTTATTGATCCTTTGTACTGTTTTGGGTTTTTTTGTTTGTTTGTTTGTTTTTGTCTCTATATCATTAATTTCTGCTCTGACCTCTATTATTTCCTTCCTTCTACTTTCCCTGAGCTTGTCTTGCTATTCTATTTCTTTTTTATTTAAATATATTGTTATTGATTTCAGAGAGGAAGGAAGAAGGAGAGAGAAATAGAAACATCAATAATGAGAGAGAATCATTGATTGGCTGCCTCCCACACACCCCTACTGGGGATTGAGCCTGCAACCAAGCATGTGCTCTTGACTGGAATCGAATCCGGGACCTTTCAGTTCACAGGCCGACGCTCTATCCACTGAGCCAGACTGGCTAAGGCTGTTCTATTTCTTATTCACTTAGTTTTGGAGTTAGATAGTTTATTAGTACTTTTCTTGTTTCTTCAGGTAGGCCTGTAGTGCTATGAACTTCCTTCTTAGGACTGCTTTTGCAGTGCCCCATAGGTTTTGGGTGGTTGTGTGTTCATTTTCATTTGTTTCCAGGAAGTTTTTAATTTCTTGCTTGATCTCATTGGAAATCCATTCATTGTTTATTACCATGCTATTATCCTCCTTGTATTTGAATGTTTTTGAATTTTTTGATTGCAGTTTATTTTTAACTTCATGCCATTGTGATCTGAGAACATGCTTGGTATTATATTAATCTTCTTGAATTTGTATAGAATTGTTCTGCGTCCTAACATGTGGTCTATCATTGAAAATGTTCCATGTGCACTTGAGAAGAATATATATTGGGTTGCTTTGGGGTGAAATATTCTGTAAATATCAGTTCGATCCACCTGATCTAGTGTGTCATTTAAGGCCCCTGTTTCCCTGTTAAATTTTTGTCTGAAAGATATATCTAGTCATGTGAGTGGGGTATTAAAGTGCCCCACAATAACTGTAGCTCTCCCTTAAAGTCCACCAAGAGTTCCTTAATATTCTTGGGTGCTTCTATATTGGGTTCATATATGTTTTCTTATTGAATCATTCCCTTTAGTATTATGTAGTGGCCTTCTTTCTTTTAATGTCATGTCCTTTGTTTTGAAGTCTATTTTTTGTCTGATATGAGTATTTCTAGTCGATCTTTTTTCCCCTTTCCATTTGTATGGAATATATTTTTGCATCCCTTCACTCTCAGTCTGTGTGTATCCTTTGTTCTGAGGTGGGTCTCTTGTAGACAGCATATATATAGGTCATGTTTTATTATCCATTCAATCTTTTGACTAAAGCATTTAGTCAATTTACATTTGAGGTTATTATTGATATGGTTTTATTTATTGCCATTTTTATTTTCTTTATGCCTTTGATCCTTTCTCTCTCCTTTTCTTCTTCTTAAAGCAGTCCCTTTAACATTTCTTGCATTTACTGTTTGGTGGTAATGTACTCTTTTAACCTCTTTTTTGTTTGGAAAGCTTTTTATTTCATCTTCAGTATTAAATAACCTTGCTGGATACAGTACTCTTGGATTCAGGCCCTTGCTTTTCATTACTTTGTGTACTTCATGCCACTTTCTTCTGGCCTGAAGTGTTTTTCTTGAGAAGTCAGTTGACATTCTAATGAGAACTACTTTGCATGTAATTTTCTGTCTTTCTCTTGCTGCCTTTAAGATTCTTTCTTTGTCTTTAACATTTGCATTTTAATTGTGATGTATCTAGGTGTGGGTCTCTTTGGGTTCATCTTGATTAGTTCTCTCTGTGATTCCTGAACTTATATGGCATTTTCCTTCACCAGGTTGGAGAAGTTTTCTATCATTATTTCTTTAAACAAGATCTCTGTTCCTTGATCATCCTCTGCCCCTTCTGGTATTCCTGTAATGCAGCTATTGTTACATTTCATGTTTTCCCAAAGCTCTTTTAAAGCTGTTTTCCTGCTGCATAATTCTTTTTTATATTTGCTACTCTAATTGGTATTTATTTCTACCTTGTCTTCAAAATGGCTTATTTGCTCCTCTGTTTCATCCAATCTACTTTTAATCCTTCCAGTGTGTTCTTCATGCCAGATATATAATTCTTCACTTCTGTCTGGTTCTTGTTAATGGCATTTATTTTCCTTCTCATGCTGTTGTAATTTGTACTAACTTCCTTATGCATCTTTATAACCATTGCTTTGAACTCTATTTCTGGTAAGTTGCTTGACTTCATCTCATTTAGTTCTTTTTCTGGAGAGTCCTTCTTTTTTCTCATTTGGGGTTGTTCTTTGTCTCCCCATTTAGCTGTCTCTTTATGTTTGCTTCTATATATTAAATAGAACTGATATGCTTCCCATGCTTTGTGGGATTGCCTTACGTAGAAGTTGTCTTGAGAGGTCCAGTGGTGCAGTCTCTTTGATCACCTGAGTCCTTCTTTTTTCTCATTTGGGGTTGTTCTTTGTCTCCCCATTTAGCTGTCTCTTTATGTTTGCTTCTATATATTAAATAGAACTGATATGCTTCCCATGCTTTGTGGGATTGCCTTATGTAGAAGTTGTCTTGAGAGGTCCAGTGGTGCAGTCTCTTTGATCACCTGAGCTAGATGCTCTAGGAATGCCCCTTGTGCACATTGTTTGGGCTCTCCTGTTGTAATTGTGACTTGATTGTTGATGGCCAGTTTGTGGGAGTGATCTCCCCTCTAACTTGCTGCTAGTGAAGTTCAACCTCAGTGATGTTGTGCCAGCTGGCCATTGATCTGGACTCCTTAGTCCAGAGGTAATGTCTGCCTTGATTCTCACCCCTTGATTAATCCTGTTCTGGGGTCCTAGGCTGTACTTCCTTCCCCCATGGAGCTGGTCCTGCAGGTGTCAGCTGCAGGCTCTTGGCATCCTGCTGGCTTTTGCCTCACTGAGCAGTCTGGGATGGTGTCTGCAGCAGGGATCCAAACTGCTGTTTCTGACTAATTAGATCAGGCAAAGACTCAAAGCCTCCAGAGAACCACCTCTGTGTACAGAATGATTGGATTCGGTTTGAGTGTCCTTAAGCAAAGGTGCACAGGTGGGATGAGAGGTTTTCCAATAGGGTGGGACCATTGCTTCTGCCTGGAGTCTAATTGTTATTCTCGATCTTTTATTGTGCTTCAGAAATTCCACAGAGTGGAGTATGGGATTTTCCAATAGGATGGGTCTGTCAACTCCCCACCCCCAGAAAAAACAACAGGATAGCACAGGTTTTCCTGAGAAAGATGACATCTGCAGCATGAAGGAATGACTCAGCACAGGAAATCAGGGTGTCTGCCTCCTGAGCTCTATCCCTGCATCCCCCAATCCTGGCTTATGTTTATACAGTTTTAGTCCACTCTGCTTTCCCTCTGCCAGACAACAAATTGAGTGGCTGCACTCAGAAAGGAAACTCTGGACACTGGCTCTAATTTTAGCTCTTCTAAAGCCCCAGCTACACTTATACTATGAATGGACTAAGGGAAATAGGACTTTGGAAACCCAGGGATTTAAGTCAATGCAAATAAAAATCACTTGTCTCATGGGTGTCTCAGGAAATTCTTTTTCTTGAGATATTGCAAGAATTCCACTCTCACTAGCAACCAGGAGAGACTAGGCCTTCCCCTTATTAACATTTTCATTATTTATCACTATCTATGTGCTTCAGAAAAAAACAACAACAACATATTTGCATTGACTAGTTCAAGTTTTCTCATCCATTAATCTACTATGTGGTTTCTATTCCCTTATTAGTTTGTCCAGTTATTTATATGTGGTCTGTTTGTAAATGAGTTGAGTTGCTTACAATGGTTTTTTATAAAAAAATATAATAATTCTCAGATAATTAGAATTGGTGAAGAAATAATGAAATTTTAGTAATTTATATAACTCTGCCTTCCACTTTATCTTTGGTCTACTCTGAGATGCCCTGAGAAAAGACAGCCTAGATGGGATGTTGGCACTCTGTAGAAATTACTTTAATCTATTTTTTCAACTTTCTTAATTTGAAAGCAAAATTGAAATTTTAGAAAGTCATCAGGTAATATTATGTGTTTATTTTTTATTGCTATAACTATAGGAATTTATGAATCATAAAACATAGGAGTGGAACTTCCATCACCAAAATCACATTGGTTTATACAAATGCTGTCTCCCTGTGGTCCTCTCAAAAGTTTATTTTTAACTTTTGTGTGTTTTCAAAGTAGCTGTAGTATATCCTGCAGGTTTAATTTAACCAGCAAATGTGCTTTGTTTGGCCTACACAATTTTATTTTTATTGAATTAATTAACTTATATAAAGTTCATATAGAACTCTGGATAGATATCCAAATCACTTTCTAAGACCTTGAGAGAAAATAGCTTAAATCAAGCTGCTCTTAATTTTAAAATACTTTTTAAAGGTGTGATTATTTAAATGAAAATGAATGTAGGTGCTACTCACTTATTACCAAAAGAGAGAACCAGAAGAAACCTTTGGTTATGACTTGCTGCACTGTTGAGTTCCAGGGTTAATATATTATCAATGTTCATTGCTGGTGAAAGGGCGAGGGCTACGCCCTCCATCTTGGCCTGAATCCTCCAGTTTTGGGCAGCAGCCATGTGCTCAGCAAGAAGCTTCTTCCCAGAAGCCCAAGCCTCTGCTGGCCACACCTAGGATTTCTTTAAACTAACCAATGATAATCAAGGGAAGTGCGCACCATAGATACGACCACATTCTGTGTAATGAGATACCGACTTGCGCCTGGCCAATCAGCAGGGCTCACAGTCCTCTCTCCTCCCCTTACTATAAAACCCTTCTCCCCACAGGGCTGACTCACTCTGTCACTTGCTGCTGCGTCAGTAAGGAGGGTAGAGGAGCCAAGCCCAGGTTTGAATAAAGACTCTTATGCTTTTGTATCAGTCACGGCTGGCTCCCTGGTGTGGTCTCATGGAGATCCTGAAATCTGGGCATAACACTGGGTGAAACAAAGGGCGCATTTTCCAGACAGGAAAGCAGAGCCCATGCCATGCAGATGCCTGTGCCATTAAAAGAGAACACCTGCCAACTTGCATCTGCATCTTTTCAGTCCTTTTGTCCTTACACTTCTTAGAGTCTGAGCTTCTGTGAAAAGCGGTGTTATCCTGAAAGTAAAGGCCAAAGTTAGAAACAACAAGCAGTTACTTGAGAATAATAAAAAAAAATAGCTGTTTGTGAAGCACAGATTTAGACAGATGCCCAAATAGTGTTCTGATTAGGAGACCAAGGCCATGGGTGTTTATGAGAAGGGGAAGGGGAAGATGACATCAATAGAAGGAAGGCTTTGCTATTGGTGCAGATGAGCTAACATAGTGACGCTAATTCTAAAGAATGTTTTCAATGACCCATCTAGTAGTCATCAGTTCGGTAGTCATAATACATGCTTTCCTGTTATCTTTGCAAACAGTTATTGGGGACACATGTTGCTTCCTGCCCAGTGCAAGGTTATTTTGCTATTTTAATATTCCAAAGTCTTGAGGTGTAAGTCATGCACTTCCTCTCAGAGTGCAGCTCTGGCTCCATTTTCAAGTGGTTCTGCTTATATTATTTTTCACAACAGCTTTGCACTTATACTCAGTTTTGCCTTTCATGCTTGTGGTAAGCATGTTAATGGTCCCCAAAGATACTAATATCTTAGTCCTATAAGTATTTTAGTCTTAATGCCCTGTTCAAAGGTAAGTCAAAGTTGCAGATATAAATTTGCTAATCTTCATATGCTAAACTAATATAAAATTTAGATTATCTTGAATTATCTATGTGACTCCAATGTAATCACAATGATATTTTAAAATTGAGAGTGGAAGGCAGAAATTGGACAAAGGGAATCATGAGAAAGTCTCAAGCGTAAGGTTACAAACAAAGTGGAGGAAGGGCACATTAGCCAAGGAATGTGGGTGGCCTTTAAAAACTGGTAAGGAAATGAATCAGATTTTCCCCAAAAGCCTCTGTAAAGGACCCAGTATTATACACATTTATTTTATCCCAGTGAGACCAATGCTAGCTTTCTGTCTTAAATAAATGTAAAATAATAAATTTGTTTTAAGTCACTACATTTTTAGTAATTTTCTGTAGCACCAATAGGACTCCAGTACAGGTTTTTCCAACTAAGGCAGAGTGCTACTATAACAAATAACTTAAACCATGAGAGTGGCTTTGGAATTTAGCAGTGGGAAGAGCCTGAAAATTTTTTGAGGAGCAGAAGAAAAAACACATAGGTTAACTTGAATAGATATTAATAAAAGTATGAATGTTATGCCGTGGTTGGGTGGCTCAGTTGGTTGGAGTGCCATGCTATATTCCAAAAGGTTGCAGGTTTGATTTCCAGGACGCATGCCTGGGTTGGGGGTTGCATCCTTGGTCAGGGCATATACAAGAGGCAACCAATCAATGTTAGAGAAAAGGTGACTCTTGTTATATAAAAGGAAAAAGCTGAGCAGAATTGTGTAAAACAGAACATGTGTAAAGTGAAATTGGATTCAGCTGAGATTTTCAAGCAGCCTTACAGCCTGGTTTCTTCTTATTGCTCACAGTGAAATTTGAGAGAGAAGAGATTTAGATAAGAACATCTGAAACTAATATAACTGTAATATAATGTTGTGTACAAACTATAGTTAAATAAAATAGAACTGTTGAGAGCAGTGAAACTAGAAATTGATGATTTGGGAATTCTCAGCCCATCCAGGACATGGGAGACATTATAATCAGGAGATTCAGTGTCAGGAAACTGGCCCTAGAAAAAGCCAAAGATGTGGCTGGACAACCTTCCCCAAGATCTCAAAGAATAAAAAATAAAAAAGAGTATCCAGTCACACACACACCGCTGCAGAAATTCAGCATGTGACTCAGAGCCTCTCAGCAATTTAAGCAGAAACTATAAATCTGAATGGAATTATCTGTAGAGAAACATGTTTTGTTTTGTTTTTGCAGTGGAGTGAATCCCAGAGAAATGCACAGAAAGCCCACCATTTCTGGAGGGCTGTGTGATAGCACAGCTTGGAGATGATCTTGTATTATCTAGGTAAGCTCAACATAATCACTAGATCCCTTAAAGTAGAAGAGTGAGCGGAAGAAAACTGGACAAATGGCACGATGATAAGCTAAAATGGCCTGAAGTCATTGGCCTTAAAGATGGAGGAAGGAGACATAAAATGAGTGTGGGCGGCCTGCAGTGATTCTCTAACAGCCACCACTGCCACACAATATCTAACACCTTGATGTCAATTTGGTGAGACCAAACAGCCTCTAAACTACAGGCTCCATTTCCACAAAATAGAAGAGGAAAAAACATGTCCCAAATGACTGCTTAATGCCAGCATCGCTCTGTTCCTTACAGCATACAAAGGAAGCGTAAAGAAAGTTACAGAGGAATGTATCTATACATTAGACACAAAAATCAGCAAAATATCAGAAAACCCAATTCAACTACATATACACATAATTATTAAACATGGCCCCATAACATTTATTCCAGATATTCAAGATTTTATAAAAATAAAATAGTTCCATATATTTTTTAAAATAAAAAAAGTAATCTACCATATTGAGAGGTTAAGGAGAAAATATCACATAATCATATCAATAAAGATGGAGAAGCCATCTAAATCTTATTAAAATTCAATACTTATTCCTTATTTAACAAAAAAAAAAAAAAACTTTCAGTAATCTATAAATAGAAGGGAAACTCCTTTTTTTAACTTGATAAAGTACATATACCACTTCAAAACAACAAAATGTAATGGGTGTCATGCAAAATATAACCAGTGCCATCTTAAGGGTAAAAAAACCTGGATGTTTTCTCTATCAAATTGTGAACAAGGATAGAATGTCTACTCTTACTAATATTATTGAGCAGAGAGAGTACTAGAGATTCTACTCATTTCAGTAAGACAAGAAAAATAAATGAAAGCCATACATATTAGGAAAAATGAATAAAACTGTGTTAAAGGAACATTCCAAGTATTCTACAAAATAATATAAATAAAAGCCTTAAATCTGATAAATGACACCAGCAAGTTCACTGGATACATGCTCAATGTGTAAGAAGCACTCACATTTCTACGAACAATGAACGTGTAGACATCAATGTTAAAAGTATAAAACCATTTGCAGTAACTTCAAAGTAAATGAAATCCTTACACATATATCTATGTATACATAATTTATATTTAAATAATATCCAGGAGAATAAATAACATTAATTAAGACATAAACAAAGGTACATAAGTTGCTCACAGACTGGAAGACTCAATGTAGTAGAGATGTCAATATTCCTCAGGTTAATCTATAGGATTAAGACAATTTCTATCAAAACCCCAATAAGGATTTTTGTAGACATATCAAATATATCATAAAATTATATTGATAGATGAATAAAAACAATAAAGTGGAAAGAATCATTCTACTCATTATGAAGACCTATTTTATACCAATAAAATAAAGACAATATGGTTTTAGTATAAGGACAAACACAACAGAGTAAGAGAATATAGAAGTAGTTCAATGCAAATATGCCCCACTCATTTTGAGAAATAAACAAAAATTCAAGGAAGGATGGATTACTTTTTCACAAAAGATGGTGCAGCAATTAGAAATCCATAGGCAAAACATGAACCTCAATCTAAACCTCACATAAGATTAAAGATTAAATCAAAATAGATTATCAAAGTGAACATAAAACTATAATTATTTCATAAAAGTGATTTTAAATTAAGAAAATAAGAAAAAAACATTTGAAATATTTGACACTAAAAGCATAATCCATGAAAGAAACAACTAAAATATTAAACCTTATCAAAATTTAAAATTTTGCTCTACTAAAGTCCATGTGAAGAAGATAAAATGACAAGCAATAAATTGGGAAAAAAAATTATAAGCCACATATGCCTAAAAGAATTAGTACTTAAAATCTATAAAAAACTCTAATAAGTCAACAGTAAACTAAATAGAAATCCAATTAGAAAATGTGCAAATGATATCCACAGATACATCATTCAAGAGGATATACATGCTTGAGATGGTTTGGCACAGTGGTTAGAGTGTTGGCCCAAGGACTGAAGGGACACGGGTTTGATTCTGGTCGAGCATATACCTCAGTTGCAAGCTCCATCCATGGCCCGTTCAGGGTGTAAGGTTTAATCTGACCGAAGCCAATAAGTTGACCAAGACAAGCAGGGTAAGCTCTCGGGTGAGGCCCCGCGGTCCAAGAGCACAGGCCGGGGAGTCACACCCGCCTATGCCTGGCAGAGCTTCTTTATGCTGCTGTTGGACCAATCAGGTTTATCTGAGGTAGCTTGTGGAGGGTGATTGGTGAGCGGGAAGTTCGTACAGCTGCACCCTGGCCATCCTGAGGTCTCAGGTGGTCATTTACTGTCCAGCAGGAAGTTAGCACAACTGTGGCTCGGTCATTCTGGGTTGTTTGTCCAACTCAGCGGGTGGGATCGGGAAAGTCCCTATTTTTCCAGCCCCAGGCCTTACACAGGATGCATGCAGAAGGCAACCAATCATGTCTCTCTCACATCGATGCTTCTCTCTCTGTCTCTCCCCTTCCTTTCCCCTCCCTCTAAAAATCAATGGAAAAAATAACCTCTGGTGAAGATCAACAAAAAAAGGAGGATATACACAAGGCAAATAAATGCACAAAGAGATATTTAGCACCATTAGAGATCAGTTATATGGAAATTAAAATTCCTGAGATATTTAGTATACAGGTATCAGACTGGCTAAAATGAAAAATAGTGGCAATACTCCAGTGTCTGTTTCAACAGGCAAAGAACTTTAAAGTCATCCTTTTCATCCTTAAAATAAGAGAAAAAAAAAAAGCTGAAGAAACTGAAAGTGGCAAAGAATACTGCCATTCCCAAACAGGAAAGATGTGAGGACACAGAGACTCACAGGTAAGCAAGAGCACAAGCTGCTGGAGTTAGCAACTAGCAGCAACCCTTAACCGGTCTTTAATGAATTGAGGAGGCTGAGTGTGGACGACCCTCAAAGTCAAAATATCTTGGATTCTAGTTTTAGGAAGCTCTCCACATTTTTATGAGTTTTGCCAAGGGAAGCGGGGTACATAACAGGTTCTCATGGGAAAGATGGAAGAGAAATCCCCTTGTGATTCTATAAGAAGGAGAGAGCAACCATTTTGAAAAACATCCAGTGGCAAAGTAATGATTTTGAACAATTCCCAAAGCATTATGTTTTTTTATAACAGCCTGCTTTACAATGAACACTATCAGAGCCGTAGTGTCCCAAAGGTCCCTTAAAATATCCTCATTTTTTAAAAATTCTTTTTTCTTGTTGCTGCTCTGATTGGGTGCTTTCTGCAACCTTATCTTGTAAATCACTGATTGGATTCTCTGCTTCATCTAACCTACTGTTTGTTGCTTCTAGTGTATTCTTCATTTCAGATGAACTGGAACTTCAGATCTCAAATTTAATTCATTCGGGAAGGCTGTTCGAGAAATGATTTGTTAACAAAAAATCATTTTTCCCATTAGAAATAATGTAAAATGGATTAATTTGTTCCAGATCCCCATATGATTCCCTATTTTAACCATTCTTATATGCAGAACATGTCCAATGTACTGTTCAACATATAAACAAACACTTCTTTTCTTAAATGTATCAAACAACTCCCTGCTAGCCTTAAATGAATCTCTTTTAGCACTAGTTCTAGGGGTGCTTTCAGGGAGTCACTATGCTGCATCTTTGCTTTTTCACATATCACTGCCTCAGAAATGTAATCACCGCTAACTGCTTTTCATTCATCCACATCAACAACAGTTTTTCTACCTCTTCAATTGCCTGTGATCACTGTTTCTTTCACCCCCTTTAACCACATTAGCATTCTAATGGCCTCCATAGGTTTTAAAATTGTGCCAAATGTTCATTTTGCCAGCAAAAAAAAGCATAAACACACACAAATAAAAATACCCACAAAAATACTCACAGCACCGTTTCCTGAGATGTAAACAATGCAAGATTAGTGGCTGACTGATTCACACTCTCTCCTTTGTTTGTGGCCTGAGAGGTGCTGTTTGCCATGCTGATGCATCGGCAGGAAAAGTTTGTCAGGTCAAGACCCAAAATTTTATTCAAAGACTGAGGTATTATTTTCTGTGAATAGCTTGGTCAAGAACCAAGGTGAGGTGAGGTGTGACTGTATTGTATTCTTCTTTTCTTACTGGTTTACTTTATGGCTTCTATGTCTCTTTTTGTGCTAAGTATCTATCTAAGTTCTCACTGACTTTATCCATCCTTCCCCTAATTTCCTTAAGCATCCTTATATCCATTGTTGTGAACTCTATATCTGGTAGATTACTGACCTCCATTTCATTTAGGTCTTTTTCTGGAGGTTTCTCCTGTTCTTTCATTTGAGGCATGTTTCTTTGGCTCCCTATTTTGGCTGCCTCTTTGCATTTGTTCCTGTGTATTAGCTAGATCTGCTGTCTCCCAGTCTTGGTAGGGTAGTAGGTGTAGTAGGTGTCCTGTGGGACCCAGAGGTACTGTCTCCTTGATCTCCTTAGCTGGGTGCTCCAGGAAGTCCCTGTGTGGGTTATGTAATAGAGACTTGATTATTGTTGGCCAGTGAGGTCCACCGTCAGGCTGGCTGAGTGTGAGGATCGGCCCCAACTGCAGTGCCTGAGCTGCTGTGTGGGTGCTGAGCACAGAAAGAGGAATCTGCCTCAGCGGGGTCTAAATTCTGCCGAGATCTCTTTAGATGTGCCACTTGGGAAGCTTGCTGGGTCCTGCTCTTAGGCTGTCAGAAGCTGGCCACTGAGTGTTTGGTTTTGAGGCTCTTGGGAGGGACTCTGGTGCGGGTCCATGTCAGACCCGGCCTCTGACTGGATCTGCCCAACCTGTTTGGAGCCACAAAGTGATCCACAGCTTGTGGCTGTCTCTGCTGAGTGGGAAGGACCAAGCTGTTCACCAAATCTGTTTCCCATCAACACTGAGCCCAAGGGCAAATCAGCAAAAGTCCCAAGGCACCCTGAGCTCTGCCTTCACCTGCCTCCATCTGTCTCTGCCTGCTGTCTGCCTATTAGGCTCAATCATTTAAATAGCTTCCAGCACAGCCGCACAGCTCAGTGGTTGAGTGTCGACCTATGAACCAGGAGGTCACGGTTCAATTCCCAATCAGGGCACATGAATCAGGAGGTCACAGTTCAATTCCCAATCAGGGCAAATGCCCAGGTTGCGGGCTTGATCTCCAGTGTGGGGCATTCAGGAGGCAGCCAATCAATGATTCTCTCATCATTGATGTTTCTATTTCTCTCTCCTCTCATTTTCTCTCTGAAATCAATAAAAATATATATTTTAATGAAATAAAGTAAAAATAAATAAAAAATCTTCCAGTGATACTTGAGTTGCATTTGTAGGTTCACAGTAAGTAGCCAGGTAGAAGCAAGTGATGTTCACCAGATTAATACACATTCAAACTAGATGTCAGTGCTGTTTCTGAGGCCATTTAGAAAAAGTCCCAGAATTCTCGAATGCTAGCTGCCATCTGCCACATGCCTGCAAAACTCTGTGATAGGGTGGAGTCTCAGGGAGTAATATGGGAGAAGGCAGCAGAGATTTTAAGGCCCCAACAGACCAATATTTGGCTCCGTGAAGAGAGAGTTCTGCACCAGTTAGACATGCATGAGAAAAATGATCCCAGTCCTAGAGCCACACAACTCAGTCTGTCCTGGATTTTGTCTAGACTTTCTAGGGACACTGAACTCCACAAGACAGGAGAGTCAGAACTGAAGAGGGTGGAACCATCAGAAACTTGAGGGTCGGCAAGTGTTGCCTGGCCTACAGGGGGAGGCTCGGTTCCTCATCTGCACCTAGGGGGAAGTCCCTGGACCTGGGGCAGAGAGCGACGTGTGCGCACATACATGGTTAGGGTGGTGCAGCCAAGAGGGGGGTTTATCTGCTCTTGACTTGCCTTCTCACTGTAAAATAAAAATAATTACTGTTCTATAGAATTGTTATTCATATAAAATAAAATACCACATGAAAAATACATGACACATATTAGAAAGTCAACAAAGCAGATGAAGAGTCCTGCCTTGCAGAAATTCTTTGCTACATTCTCCTGGTGGAGCACACATTTAAGTGCCAACCAGAGA
This sequence comes from Myotis yumanensis, assembly GCF_028538775.1. NCBI lineage: Eukaryota > Metazoa > Chordata > Mammalia > Chiroptera > Vespertilionidae > Myotis > Myotis yumanensis. The sequence continues at coordinate 90,322,880 of NW_027223759.1, forward strand.
GAAATCTGGGCTCCTCTCCTGTCTTATTGTGATGGAATGCCACTCATGTGAATAAAATGAAAGCATCATTGGTGATGGAAATGCAGCATCACCACACATGCTGAACGTAATGTTAGGAGACAGCCTTCTTTGAAGTATTGGTCACTTATCTTGGGACAAGCTCTACCTTTCTCATAAAATTTGCAGACTTTGAGGAGTTACTTATGTCCCAGATATTTTCGAGGATTAACTGCTATGAAAAAAATCTCTTGCCAAAACCGGTTTGGCTCAGTGGATAGAGCATTGGTCTGCGGACCGAAAGGTCCCAGGTTCGATTCCAGTCAAGGGCATGTACCTAACCCTAACCCTAACTCTCTATCTCTCTTCATTCCTCTCTGTAAAAAATCAATAAAATATATTTTTTAAAAAAATCTCTTTACCCTACAATAGTTTTCCCTCATTGTATCAGTGGCTTTGTTCTGCTTATCACCTTGCCAACAATTCTAAAACAACAGAAATTTTTGCTTTTTAATTTCTGCTAAATTACTAGAGGCGTAATTGATATTCACAAAACAGTACATGGTTTATTGATATAAGGCTCTTTGATAGAAATTAATGCTCAATACTAGTGGTAATGTATTTTTTCTGGTCAATATTACTACCAAGAACTTGAGAGATACCGATGATATCTATATATCACATTTTTAATTGTGAAGGTGTTGCTGGTGTGCGCAATAGGTCCTTTCGTGGTGACTTGAGGAAAGAATCCCAAATGTACATGTGTAGAGAAGTTTAAATGTGATTGTAAGATTTTATTCGCATTGAGGGGAAATAACCCACTCTCGGGGGCCTATGGGGAGCCAGCTCTAGAAGCACTGCCATATATCTACATGGTTTAGGTAAAGGACAGAGCACCATTCAAATTATCCAACCCAAATTCCCGACTTTTCCCAGGCCTGCATTGGACTCCTTCCCAGCAAACTCTATTGGGGTTTCATGTCCTCTCTCCAATCTGATGGCCTTTCCCGTGTTCCCAGGCGAGGTCCTGCCCTGTTTCCTCACCCTGACTCCCACTGAGCATGTCCACAAGTTCCATTACAGCATCTAGTTCCTCTTGAGCATGTGCCCAGCAGAAGAGTTTCCTCCCCCTCCTGTACCAGGCTGTCAGTACTCCTGAGGGACTTCCTGTCCATTCCCAGGAGTAAGTCCTCCCAGGGGCAGCCCCCCTAGAGGGTGTCGATGGGTCTGTTTACCAGTAAACTAGGTGGAAATTCTGCTCTGCTACTTATTTCTGCTTCCCAGTTTATGAAAACGATTTAATTCCCTTTTGCTCTATTTCTTATATTAATAACTAACTGCCTATGCTGACAAAAGGAATAGAGATGCATCAAAAAATTGAAACTGATAGCAAATCATAACAGACTAGCTATATTAGATTTTAGCTTTTATCCTATATAATAAAAGGCTAACATGCAAATCGACTGAACAGCAGAACGACTGGTCACTATGACACACACTGACCACTAGGGGGCAGACGCTCAACACAGGAGCTGCCTCCTGGTGGTCGGTGAGCTCCCACAGAGGGAGTGCCACTCAGCCAGAAGCTGGGCTCATGGCTGGCAAGTGCAGCAGTGGTGGCGAGAGCCTCTCCCGCCTCTGCAGCAGCTCTAAGTATATCCACTGCCAGCTTAGGCCCGCTCCCCACGAGGAGCGGGCCTAAGCCATCAGTTGGACATCCCCCGAGGGCTTCCAGAATGCCAGAGGGTGCAGGCCTGGAGTGCACGAATTTAGTGCACCAGGCATCTCGTTTACAATGTTTAAATTAGCCTTCATTAACAATCCTACTGCACTGGTGAGTAGTCGTGTCCTGGGCCAGCAGGCCTGCCTGGAAGGTGAGTTTCAGGAGGTGTACTCTGCTCAGGTGGCAGAAGGATGTGGCCTGGGAAGCATAAAATGTAGAGCGCCATTCCTTTTTTCTGCTCCTAGGATAATATTGCTGGCTCTCCATCTCAGGATGTCTCACAGACTTCTTTCTCTCCCAGACCATTTGGCCATTGCAATGCAGCCCAGACAGGATGCCACCAGGTGCTGAATGAAGTGGATTACTGAGGCTTCAAAAGAACTGACCAACCAACACAGCCCACAACCCACAACCCCTTACTTATGATTACTCAGGACTTTTTTGTTATCAAAGCTCTTGTTTATAAATCATTGAGAAGTGTGGGCTTCTAAGCATTAGTTACCCATTCTCCTGAGTAGTGTGAGAATAGACAAGTCATCTTTTCTGTCAAAGAACAGTTTAGGCAGCCGCCATGTTGGCTGCATGACTTGCGGCTCCCATGGGGGCCACCATCCTGAAATGGCAAAGGCCAACCCCTCCCTTTGAATTAGCCAATCATGAAAGACTGTGCACCTGAGCTCTAATCAAGAGTGAGGGACAGGTCACGTGCGTCAGGATTAAAAAGCTGAGCATACCGCCTGCTCAGTGTGTGTGCTCCCAGACCACATGCGCGCACCCTCCTGCAGGAGGAAAGATGTTTGCCTGCTGCCTGGCTCCCAAGTGTGCTTTGTGCTCCACCAGGACCCCTGGATTTGGGGGTTCACCTAATTTCTTACAAGTGTGCCATTCATAAGAAAATAGCCAACCTTTCCCCACCCCTCTCACAGCATCACTGCACACCTGAGTGGGTGCGGACTGTCTTTTGACTAGCTGGGTTTCAAAATATTGCCTCTAAATTAGAATAGACTTTAAAGTTGATAATCAGGATAGTAGAGTTTTCCACTAAGAAAAATTGTTAAAATAAGAAATATATGTGTGTGTGTGTGTGTGTGTGTGTGTGTGTGTGTGTGTGTATATATATATATATATATATATATATATATATTAATGTATATGTAAGGAAAGAGGGAGTAAAGGTTTCTGGGTATCCCCCAAACATGATCTTATCGGTACCCTTGTGATAATCTTGCTATTATTTAACAGGAAAGGAGTGAAGGGAAGACTAGATAATACAGACGTGCCATTTGTACAGCTTTCCCAACTTAACACTCTCCAAGTCTGTTCCCTGCTGATCCAGAGGGAAGGGACTGGACAAAGGCCGTTTAGACGCACGCCAAGTAAGGGCTGAGTGATGTGGGAAGGTGCTTACCTGTCTTCCAATCACACCTGGAAACCGGTAATTGACCAGAATTGCATGGCCATTGCAAGGGCACAAAACCTGAATATTTAAACTTCTGGACAAGAGTCCCTCCCCGTTGGCGTTTCCTCTCCTGCTGGCCAGCGCTCCTGTGATGCCTGTTGCAGGGGATGTGCCCAAGTGGCTCCTGACCATGTGGGACTCCCACAATGGACTAAAGGACTTTAATTATCCTGGACGCTGAACTACAGCCACTGCAACATGGAACAGAAGCTCTGGACTCTGGCCCTGCGTTTGCTCTACTGGAACCCCAGCTGCCCTCTTTCAGGACTAGTTTAAGGTGCAGGGGACTGTACAGCCCGAGGAATGTAACTCCACGCAAATAAAGCCTTTTCCACATCTTATTCTCCCGTGGGGGCTTCTGAAAGTGCTCCTCTCCGCGATGCTCCAAGCACCCTGCTCCAGGAGCAGCAGAGCCCACCCGTGCATCCTCCTGGACATCATGACCTCGCTGCTTTTATAAATTGGGACAAAATCCTTCTATGTATATTTATACCATATTTTACTCACTTAATATCACTTGTACATTTCCCCCAGGTTATTAAACTTTTTCTACAACATTCCTTTCAGTGACTACATAGTATTTGTTATGTGGAATACTTAAACACCTAGATTGCTACAAAGTGTTCACCACAATGCAGATCCCCATAATTCATTTCTAAAAGTATTTCTTGTAATTCTAGAAAGTACCCATTTAAAGTGTGCCTGGTTACACTTCCATCGGGGAGGACACCTCTTTATTATAGAATTTGTGGTCAGAACTGACAGGATCAATGCTAAGCAGTTCCTTATGTGGCAGGAATTTAGGATCTGGAACACCTACAACATTTTCCCAGCCCACAGAACATTCTTCAATGTCATCCTGCTAGCGTTTCATCATTTGGGTACTGTAGGTGGCTAGTTAGATATTAAAAAACAACAGAAGGGAGCCAGACATCTAATTAAGCCAGATTAACTACGAAGCTACAGCTTCAGACCCCAGGGGACACCTGCCTCCTCTGGCAAAGGGATTGAATCCCTGAGGGGGCAGGAAAGCCTGGCTTTCCAATCTCCTGGGGAATATGGGCCCTTTCCCTTGATTAGTGCTGGGAGGGGTAACCAGCAGGGAAATTCCTTTGCTGGGCATATCCACAGTAGAAGCCAGATGAGAAGCAGAACTTTGAGGCACATACAGTAGGAGCCAAAGTGGGTACCATGAACGGGAGGAGTCTAGTCTGGAAAAATCTGGAGAAAGGATTGGATTGAAAGGACAAAGCAGAAACGAACTCTCCTCCATCTTATCTTGTAGGGCTGGGCCCTCAGCCTAAACCCCCTCCCCTTTCTGAGAGTGACCACAGGAATGCCAGTAATATCCTAACTCCCCCAGCCACCACCTGAGTGGACCAATGAAGCTCTAGGAACGCAGCTAAGGCCCTAATAAGGCTATAGCGGGGGATGGCTCAAACCTCAGAATGTGTCGGTCACTTCCTGACCTTTGTGCTGTAAGACCCTGCTGAAAAACCCTGACCAGAGTGACCAATCTCTGTAACTCACGTCACTTACCTAAGCCCACCCTAATGACTAGCCCTATAAATTCTTTGTTCTCTTGGGACTCGGGGCTCTCTCTTGCATCCAGTAATGGAGGCAGAGGAGGACCAAGCTAGCTTGAATAAAAGACTCTCTGCTTTTGCATCGGATTTGGCGCTCCCTGGTGGATCTTTGGGGGGTCTTGAAATCTGGGTTTAACAGGATAGGGTAAGGACAGGGTTCCAGGAGATCCATCCAGGGTAGGGATAAGATGGGGGGAGGTGAGAGACCAACACTAGCCCATGAAGAATTAGAAAGATTGGTTGGTTTGAAATAATGCTTAGCCCTTCATAGTTTAACAAAGGCCAAAGGTGCTCCATATGTAGCAACCAGCCCACTGGCCGGCAGGAAGCATTGACCGGGGAGGGGAAAGGAGACTAAGCTAGACCGCGAAGCTGCAGATGCTGCTGCTGGGTGATGGCCCAGCATCTCTGGGCCCTGCCCCTCTTGGGTTTGGGGAGGACAGGTGCAAGCAAAAGCTCCAGAGGCTGGACTTCTACGGTGGGATGGAGCTGAGCCACTGGGTCCTGAATGAGGTAGTGCAGCATCTGTGTCCTTGGGCTCTTCCACTTCCAATCAGTCTTTCCACCACCCCTCAAATCCTCCTATGCCTGTATCCTTGAAATGCTTTTGTGCGATACCTGGTAGAACCCTATTTCCAGACCATTCTGACAGACCTGCATTGGTCCCAGTCCACATCTGACAACAATTTGTTCTTGTTAAAATCCAAATGCCCTAAAGAGAGTGTGCAAAGCACTTACACACACATGAATAACACCTACATGACGATAAGGTTCGGCAAAAGAGGACCTGATGTAGCCTGAGTAGGATACCTCTAAGGGGGAAAACAGGGACATGCTATCACAACAGGACAATTTGGACAATCAGTGAAGGCCATTTTTATTGAAATCACCCCAAGTAGAATGACTAATCAGAGCTCAATAGACGACTTTTCATTTTCCTGCACAAGTGGCTTCAGTGCCACCCTCCTCTGGAATTTAGATTTATGTTCATGCTCACGTGATTATGGTAATGATGCCTCGAAAAGCAAGCTGGAGTCCGGTTTCTTGTCCTAGGAAGTTTGAAGAAAAAAATTCATGAACTAAACAATTTTAAGCAAAAGTGTGGAAATTTAATTGCAAGCGTATACAAACTACCCCCGCCCCCAGGGGTCCCCAAAATGGGAAAAACACACTCCAGTGAGTCTCTTTGTCTAAGGGTTCATACATGCTAGCAGCTTCTTTTTCTGTTCATGCTATTTTCTAATTGTACCCTTCCTCATGTTATGTCCCCCCATTTTTTTGTTTTTTTTTCTAATTGGCTAATTTTCCCCTTCCCTGCTTAGTATCAGTTTCAAAGTTTCAAAGCTCCCCCCTCCTCTGGTAGATAAACAAGCCATTGGTTTGGAGCTGTCTCCGCCCATCACGCCCATCATGTATGCATTCCTTTCCCTGGAACCTACCCTAACTGGCTTTTTTAAAATCCTTTCAGTAAGGTCTTCATTTTGCTTCTGAATAATTTTAACAAACGCTTGCAGGAAACATTTTTCAAAAGTTATGTTTTGATTTCCAAATGAAAATACAATAATTTCCCTCTTCAGAAGAAAAAACACAGACATTAAACAGGATTTATCTTTGCATAAATTAATTAACTCTGATTTTTGAGTTAGGAAATGCAATAATTCAGCCAGGCCTTTGCCCAAGAGCTGTCCTCCTGTTGTAGGCAGTTAGACAGACATGAGCAGAGCAAGGATGATGGGCCAGGCCTGAAGGTGACCGGGGTAGAAAGCCCAGGTGCCTAGCAAAGGACAATTGTAGGGTGGGCCCCAGCCCCCAGGATGACCTGACCTCCCCTAGCACACCACTCACTGGTCCTGTGGTTGGACCCTGACCTCTCCTCCCTAGAGATAACATCTAAGCCTCAAGTTGTATGTCAGCTTAGACTTCCGGGAAGAAGCTCCTTGCCAAGCATGTGGCCAAGGAAAGATGGAGGACGTAGCCCTTACCCTGGGGCAAGATGGAGGGCGTAGCCTTTACCCTGGGGCAAGGTGGAGGGCCTAGCCCTCGCCCTTTCAGAGACCACAACCCTGGAAAGGGCTATGGACGAAGGGGGCCACATGCTAACCTGACAAGCTCAGGGAAGGCCTGCATGGCGGTCTTGCAAACTCAGAGACCTAAAGTAACCACAAGGATGGTCTGAAATTAAACTTCAACTAAAAGCAATTATGGTGGGTAGTCATGTCCTAAGCTGGTATCTTCCCTGACAAGGTCAACCTTTACCTTAACTGAGCCTATTGTCCTTTTGCATCTATGATAACATATCCTTGAAATGTCAGGGTGACTTGTAACTTACCTTTTTTCTGGACCCTTCAGGGCAAAACCAAATGCCCTGGGCTGGAAGGCAGAATACCACAGATTCCTTCATTGTTTTGTTATCATGTTAATTGTTGACTGTTAACTATCCTGCACCCACCTAAATAAAGAAGTTTGTGTCTATCACAGGGGACTGTACAGAGGTTTTCCTGCTTTGTATAGTTTTTAAAACTGAATCATAAATTTGTGGTACCTATGAGGTCAAAACAAAAGTAAAAATTACATAATTTACAAGTACCAAAAGAAAATCCACAACACATTTATCAGGAACCAGATGTTTTCTTGGCATTTAATATGATAATGTAGGAAAAAATAAAAATGTTTCCTCTACCCTTCTTAGTTATTGGCTGAGACCCTCCCTGAGAACAAAGACAGGTTAACAAGAGAAAACAAGTAGAAGTTTATTATCTATAACCCATATATACATGGAAAATACCCAGGAAAACTGAGAATTCTTTAGAATGCTTCAAGCAATCCCCATAAGTCCCTTTTTCTGCTAAAGACAAAAGAAAGATGTTGAAGAATGGAGGAGACAGCTTTCGGAGCTTATCAGAAACAGCGCAGTCAACAAGGGTAAAGTTGTTTTGTAGATTTAAGTCAATACCTGCTCCATTGGTAAGACATTTTTGTCATTTAGTCCTTTCCTTCCTGAGACTGGAGGGAGATACCTCGACAAAGCAGACTTCCCTTCCAAGTGTAAGTTTGCCTTATAAAGGGGCACCTTCTCTTTTCAGAGCTTCTCTTGTATTTGCAGCCTCTCGAATATAATTAGTTCAAAGTTCTCCTTATATCAAAAGAGACAGTCTCTGGAGTGCACATTCTGCTGACCTTCAGTAGTTCTCTCTCCCACCACGACTTTCTTGATTTTCTCCAGAGGACAATGAGTCAAAAATGGATAATATTTGTGACTTTCTGAAGAATTAAAATGAAATATTTCATATGAATTACCACACACTCAACATAAGATAAAAAAAAAAAAATTCTCTAATACAACTCAGGGAGAGTCATTTGTCAAGAGACCAAAAGTCCTGGTGTGGAGAATTTTGCTCCGCCAGATTGGTCAGTATTAACACCCTGACAATGCAAAGGAACATCAGTAGCTTTCTAGCAATGTTAAGTGAACCTCATTCTGGAGAGGAAAAGTAGTATTAATAGGAGGTCCGATTTCCCTGACACTAGTGGTGTTCTCGGGGTTCTGCTAACATGAGCACCTTCCAGAAGCCCCCGTGAGAGAATGAGATGTGGTGCGACTCTTTATTTGCACAGAGTTACATTCCTCACTTTCACGTCCCATGAGCCAGTCCTGAAAGAGGAACAGCTGTGACTTCAGCAAAGCCAGTGTCCAGAGTTTCCATTCACAGTTGCCGGGGATGTAATTCAGCATTAATTAGTTAAAATCTATCAGTCCCTTGTGTGGAGCCCACATGGCCCTGCGCACATGCGCAAATGCAAGGGAATGCTCCCCTGCACAGGAGTCTCAAGAGGACCAAGGGACCAAAGGCCAAGAGAGCATGCTCCTTTGTCCAGGAGTTTAAAGATTCAGGTTTCGTTCCCCTGCAGTGGCCATGCCTATTCTGGCCAGTTACCTGGGCGTGCGTCTAAACGGCCTTTGTCCAGTCCCTTCTCCCATTGATCAGCAGGGATCAGACTTGGAGAGTGTTAAGTTAGGAAAGCTGTACAAATGGCATGCCTGTATTATCTAGTCTTCCCTTTATCTCTTTAGTCCTTTCCTCTTAAATAATAACCAGATGATTATAACTGCATCAATATGATTTAATATGTGTTAAATTGATTAAACAAAGATGCAATTAGACTGAAATAGTTGTAATATCATTGTGGTGTACATAAGAAAAAAAATATCTAAATTGTAAATGCCTCAAGATTATGAAATTAAAACCTAAGTACCACCAATCACAACCAGCCAACCATGCATTAAGCTGTAGCCAATCAATACTGCCCTTGATTTGCTGTGCCCTTTTCTTTATAAAAGTCTTTCCCTAAGCACCTGTGGGTGGAGTGCTCCTAACCCAGTCCATTTTGATGCTGCCTGATCCAAATCAAATTTTGCTCAAAGAAAATCTTCAATTTTTAAATATTTTCTAGTTTATTTTAAACAAAATTGCACTATGTTCTTACTGTTGCAGAAAGTTAGACAGACATTAGCAGAGCAAGGACATGAGGGTTGGACAGAAGGTCACCAGGGCAGAAAGCCCCAGGTGCCTAGCAAGGGGCAAAACTGGCAAAATAAGAACCTTGCCCCCAAGGTGCCCTTTCCTCCTTTTCATATTGTTGTCCATGTGGATAAGACTCCCTAACTTTCAATGTTGCTGGTCATGCTGCTTGGACCTTCCCCTGACCTTTTTCAACTCCGGCATGTTAAGGAGACCAGAGAATATCTCTAAGCACGAAGCCCCAGGACAGTGAGGTTCTGGCCCACATGAAATACATCTAGGCTTCAGTTGTGTTTTAGCTCCAGGCCCAGAAAAGCAGCAAAACCAGATAAGCAATGCCCTGGCTACCATCTGGGACAGCTGCATTGACTAATGACCCCCTTCTTTGGTGCTGACAAATCAGTAGAGACCACAAAAGTGAAAGAAAAAAAACACCTGGAAAGCTAATGAATATTCTACTGGGATCTGGCCTGAGACCTCCAGATGAAAAGAGGTCTCTCTGTGGAGCACACTTAGCCTTTCTCACTCCCTTCCCCCAGGCACACTTTCCTTGCCTCTCTTTCTCCTAAGCTCCAAAGGCCCTTCTTTTGCCTCTGTAACTTGTCTCCTGAGCCCATTTCTTTGGTGGCTCACTTCTTCTATCTCTGTGACTTTCTAAATAAACTTTCTCTTATAGTTTGAGTCTTGACTCTGAATTTTTTCTTAGATAGGACTCCACCAGTCGAACACCTGGTGCTGTTTTACATATTAACACGACCAAAACCCAGATCTGCTACCAGCCTTTCAAGTCTCTTTGTTACTATGAACTGAAACAGGAATTTTGGGGGTAAAATAGGACAGGTTTAGGAAATTTTAGAAATTAAGGGGACCATGGAGGAAGCACAAGGCTGCAGAGCAGCAGAAGGTATATTTCCAAAGAATAGGGGAGCTGAAAAGCTGCAACTGGTACATTTCCATAGAATGAGAGAGCTGGGAACAGCAGAAGGTCTATATTTACAAAATAAAGGTAAGGAAGCCCTTCATCCAGAGGAAGTAGAAGAAGAAAGCCCAAAGGGAATACGAAAACAATAAGGAAGGAGGGGGAAGAACCTCACATGTCCCATGTAGTAACCAGTGAAGGGAATAGTGACCAATCAGAGGGGACATCAAGGCACAGGGACTTACAGCCTTTTTAAACCATGGAAACAGGAAGTTGGTGGGACTCTTTTTCCTGCCCCTTGTGGGAGTCTGTGCTTTGAGATTCTTTCCCCTTCCCCACGTAAGAGACTGTACTTGTTCTTCAATAAAATCTCCACCTTTGATATACAGTGGGGCCTTGACTTAAGAGTGTCTGACTAACGAGTTTTTTGAGATACCAGCTGTCTCTCGGCCAATTTTTTGCATTGAGTTGATAGAGTTATTTGAGTTAACGAGCTCCTTAATGAGCTCCTTAACGAGCTCAGTCTCAGAACAAATTAAACTCGTAAGTCAAGGCCCCACTGTACCACCTTCAGTCTGTGGATTCATTCTTCGACTCCGATGGACAAAGAATCCTGGTGACCATCCTGCACAGGGGACACTGCGCGTTCCAGTCCAAAAATTCCATTTCAGAACTACAAATAATTCTGCTTCTAGCCAAGATATTTTTTATAGTAATTGGATAACCTAGAGTGAGGTCCTATCTTAGAGAGATAATGCATTTAAGTTAAATTTAAAATGTTGGAACGTGTTTAAGAAATATATATATATATATATAATTTATAATGACCATATTGACCGGTCCCTATGACACCTACTGTTGCCAGCTAACAACCTGATTAGGGGGTGGAGTCCGCTGGCCAACCTCGAGGCCCCACTCCCTTGCTGGCCTGCCCCAGATTGGACTCTCCCACCCCGATCAAGACTGGGGTGGCCGGCCAAATGCCCTTTCCCCCCGCCCCCGCCAGTCCCACCCCAATCAGCCCACCCCACCAGGATAGGCCAGCAGCCCCTCCCCCTGGCCAGCCAGCCAGCCCACTGATCGCACCCCCCAGCCCCAATAGGGGGCCGGGCTGGGTGGCCAAACTCCTGCAGCCACTCCCCGTGGCTGGCCATACCCCCCGCCATGGGCCCCCACCACCCTGATCAGCCCACAGCCCCTCCCCCTGGCCAGCCCTGCCCCTGATTGGCCTCCCACCTCAATAGGGGGTGGGTCCAGCCAGCCAACCTCCTGTAAATCCTCCCTCCAGCCAGCCCCACCCATGATTGCCCCTCCACCCCAATGGGGGCGTGGTCAGCCAGCCAACCTCCTGCAGCCCTTCTCCCTGCATGGCCCCACCCCGGATTGACACCCTCCCCCCCCTCGATCTCATCAGGGCCAGGGCTGGCTGGCCAACCACCTGCAGACCCTCCCCCCAGCCAGATCCACTCCCATCAGCCCCCCACACTGATCAGGGGCAGGGCTGGCTTGTCAACCACCCATGGCCCCTCCCCCAGGCTGCTGGCTCCTGATCAGCCCTCCCCACCCCATTCAGTGGTGGGGCCCATCGCCCACAGACCACCCCCCCATGGCAAGCCCCACCCCTGATCAGCCCCAAACACCCCCATCAGCCTGCGGCCCCTCCCCTCAGATGGCTACACCCCAAATCGCCCCCCCCCTACACCAATCAGGGGTGGGGCTGGCCACCCAACCTCCCACTGGCCCCTCCCCATCATGGACCCTGGGCTGCCAGCCAATTGCCCATAGCCCCTCCCCCCAGCTGTCCAGGCCCTAATCAGACCCTGATGAGGGTGGGCAGGGGGTCCAACCTCTCACTGTCTCCTCCTCCCAACAGGCCTGACCCTGATCCACCCCGACTGGGGCCAGGCCAGCCGGACCCCACCCGTGCATGAATTGGTGCACTGGGCCTCTAGTAGTATATATTTTCCCCTGGTTTATTGCTAGTTAAGGTTCTTGTTATGGAATAAGGAGTGCCTATAAATAGTTCAATGAATGAGAGGGAGGTATGTTTGTGTAGATATAGATATATATTAACTATTTACTGAAGAAACAATGAATGTTGAACAATATAGAATTTACCTTGATGAAATTATCACAGAGTTATTTATGGAATATTATTATATTATCCCTTATATTCTTTTTACATAAGGGTGCTTCCTATCTCATTATGTTGTGAGCTCTCTGAAGCCTGGAATCATGCTATGCTTTGCACACTTCAAATTTCTCAGCACATATTAGACACTTAATACTATTAAAAAGAGTTTGAGAACTTGACCCTTTGGTCTGGCCTCACATACATTGTCATATTTTTCTTGAAGTTTTTCTTCTATTTGGTTGTGCCATAAGAAATGCCTTATTACTACTCACATGAGGATTTTTATGTGAAATTTAGTCACATGGAACATTTAAAAGAAAATTAGTTCTTTTGCCCTTACAGAATGAGTTCATATTTAACTTCTGTGCTGTAGATAGAAATTTAGTTTTATGAACCAATTAAAGGAGAAAATGCATGGTGAGCTTTTTGCAGCACTTAAATATTGATATATGATTTTCTTTCTCAAGGCAAAGCAGAGGAAGCCATAGCAATACAACTTTTTAAATGTAAGTGAAGCTCTTGTCTGAAAACTTTTTACTATATAACTTGACTCAATTGACTTGATGGCTAAAACTGACACAGGCTGTAGGTTATATAGGAACAGAGGACTGAAATCTCATAATAATATTGAGTTGAGTCAGAACATCACAGTCTTGAATTTCAGAGTTCTCTTTATGAAACTTCATACTGATTAGTTCTACAATGTTTCCATTATGATCACACACAATAGCTCTGGTCATTAAGGAAATCAAAACTTTTCCCAGTTCACATAATTATGTGTACATAGTTTAGACATCCAAAGCTTGCCTGGGGTATGCACTTTCCAACACCTATGGACCCTTCAGAGAGTAAACATAATTTATTAGAGATTAGAAATAAAATAATGGAAAGGACTTCTTTATTTTTTTAAATATATTTTATTGATTTTTTTACAGAGAAGAAGGGAGAGGGATAGAGAGTTAGAAACATTGATGAGAGAGAAACATCAATCAGCTGCCTCCTGCACACTCCCCACTGGGGATGTGCCCGCAACCAAGGTACACGCCCTTGACCGGAATCAAACCTGGGACCCTTGAGTCCGCAGGCTGATGCTCTATCCACTGTGCCAAACCGGTCTGGGCAAAAGGACTTATATTTTTATTAAGCAGTAAAAAAATTTTGAAGTTGGACTGTGATATGTGAAGAAATATACTGTATTGCAATCATTAGAGTAACTACTAAAACACACACACATAGAGGTGCAACTATAAAAACAATATTAGATAAAATAAAATGTTTAAAACAAAATTTCTAATTGTCCAAAATCAATTAGAATAAACAGTCAAGTGTAGAGCAGATGAATCATATAGGAAACAAACACTGAACTTTAACCAAAACACATCAATAATTATAGTGTAAATGGACTAAACACTGTCCCCCAGAAAACATAGAAGGATGGATGGAAAATTAAAAATTAATTATGTGCTATTTAAAATAAATATATGTTAAAACAAAAAGATATGGACAGGTTGAAAGTAAAATTGTGGAAAATATATACCATGAGAAAACTTAAACACAACACAGTTGATTTTGATTACATTAATATCATATAAAATATTTTTTATAAAGACAAGCTTAGAGATAAAAAGGTCCTGGCCAGTGTGGCTCAGATTGAGCATCAGCGAAGGAAACAAGAGCTCACATTCGATTCTGGGTCAGGGCACAGGTCCAGGTTGTGGGCTCAGTTCCCAGTAGGGGGCATGCAGGAAGCAACTGATTGATGATGTTTCTCTCTTATCCATGTTTCTATCTCAGCCTTCCTCTCTCCCTAAAAATCAATAAAAACATATTTTAAAAAAGAAATTCCTTAAAAAGTAAAGGATTGATCATTTAATTATAAAAGTATGATAACTTAAAAGTATGCCACCTAATAATAAATCTTTAATTAATAGTGAAAATTGATAAAATTAAAGTAAATAGATATCAACAATCATAGTTCAATTTTCCAATACCTCCTTTAATATGGTAAAATATACAGAAAAGTACCAGTAACACTACAGAAGTTTTTGTTTCTCTCTCTTTTTTTGTTTTTTTTTGGCTTGTTTGTTTAGTTTCATTTTGTTAATACTTACCCAAGGATATTTCTCCATTGATTTTTAGAAAGAGTGGAAAGGAGGGGGAGAGACAGAGAAAGAAACAGGATGTGAGAGAGACACACACATCGATTGGTTGCCTCCCACAAGCACCCAACTGGTGTCAGGGATTGAGCCTGCAACCGAGTATGTCCCTTGACCAGAATCAAGCCCAGGACCCTTCATTCTGCAAGCCGACTCTCTATCCACTGAGCCAAACTGAGGAGGCTCAGAAGTTTTGAATAACACTAACAATCAATATGACAATTCGTAATCGTTGAACATTGGAACCATAAAATGCACAATACACATTACTATCAAGAAATACATAGAATATTCATCAACTTGGAAATTATATTTGTCCATAAAACAACTACCCATATATTTTTAAAGATCAAGATTACACATTATAATTCTTATATCACTATAAAATTACATTAGAATTATATAGTCACATCTAACAATTATTAAATGATTAGAAATAAGCAACATTTTATGCACATAACTTTACTTAAAGAAAATTCATATGTATACTGAAAAAATGGAATTGAATGTTTTGAACATGCAAGATTTAAAATTTGTCGGACGTACTCAGTATTATCAAGAAAATGCAAATCAAAGATACAAGATACATTTACACCCATCAGGATAATTATCTATATATATCAAAGGCTAAGTGACCAACCATATGTACGTCCCACTGTTCAACCAACCAAACAACCATACACATGACGCACACTGGCAATTTATTTATTTATTTATTTTTTTAAATATATTTTATTGATTTTTTACAGAGAGGAAGGGAGAGAGATAGAGAGTTAGAAACATCGATGAGAGAGAAACATCGACCAGCTGCCTCCTGCACATCTCCCACTGGAGATGTGCCCGCAACCCAGGTACATGCCCTTGACCGGAATCGAACCTGGGACCTTTCAGTCCGCAGGCCGACGCTCTATTCACTGAGCCAAACCGGTTTCGGCCACACTGGCAATTTAAAAATAAATGTTGATTTCCACATGCATGATACATATTAAAAATATATCTAAACATGTGATTCTTTGTCCTAAAAATGAGCATGTTCATAAATTAAATGAAGAAATTTTAGGTATACTCAATGGAGATTTTCACACCTATTTGAGTGATGATTCCATCGATTCAACAAATGATGCTCAAAAGGAAAATTTCCCCATCGAATTTCTTAATAGTATTACTCCTTCAGGAATGCCATGTCATAAATTAAAACTGAAAGTAGGTACAATCATCATGCTACTGAGAAATCTTAATAGTAAATGGAGTCTTTGTAATGGTACTAGATTTATTATCAAAAGATTACGACCTAACATTATCAAAGCTGAAGTATTAACAGGATCTGCAGAAGGAGAGGTTGTTCTAATTTCAAGAATTGATTTGTCCCCGTCTGACACTGGCCTCCCATTTAAACTAATTAGAAGACAGTTTCCCATGATGCCAGCATTTACAATGACTATTAATACATCACAAGGACAAACCCTAGACAGAATAAGAATATTTCTACCTGAACCTATTTTTGGACATGGTCAGTTATATGTTGCTTTCTCTCGAGTTTGAAGAGTGTGTGATGTTAAAGTAAAGTTGTAAATACTTCATCACAAGGGTAATTAGTCAAGTGCTCTGCAAGTGTTTTTACTTTTAATGTGGTATGCAGGGAGATATTAGAATAAGTTTAATCAATTTATCAGTCATTGTTTTTATCAATGTTTTTATATCATGTTTTTGTTGTTTTTATATAATGTTCTTGTTGTTATGTCATATTGTTATTGTTTATTTATTAATCAATTTCTATATTATTTTCATATACATTTTAATAATTTTCTTTCATCTCTGACCCTTCTATTATAAAGGGAGAATAGCAATATTAAAATATTTCTTCTAATTAATTTCCTTTCAATGTGCACAAATAGGTGCACTGGGCCACTAGTCTATATATATAAAAGCCTAAGTAACCATTTGACCATTTGACCGTTTGACCATTTGACATTTGACTGGTAGCTATGATGTGCACTGACCACCAGGGCCAGACGCTCAATGCACAGTCATGGAAACATGGAACAGACTGATGAATCTCAGAGGGAAGGGGGGTGGAGGGCAGGAAGAGATTAACCAAAGATCTTATATGCATACAAGCAGCCCAGTGCATGGATTTGTGCACTGGGGGGGGGGGGGGGGGTCCCTCATCCTGGCCAGTGGGGATTGAGCTGAAACCAGCAGTCCAACATCCCTAGAGGGGTCCTGGATTGTGAGACGGTGCAGGCCAGGACGAGGGACAACACTGGTGCACAAATCTGTGCACTGAGCCTCTAGTTATAAAAAAAGAAAATTATAAGTATGGTGGCAAAAAGAGAAACATTTGTGTAGTGCTAGTGGGAACGTAACATGGTGCAGCCAGCATGGAAAGCAGTGTGATGATTTCTATAAATAAACAAATAACAAAAAAATACAGATTTTCAGTATATGAAAGAGACAACTTTCTAGAAATTGTGCAAACATTCAAAATAAAATAATGCATATTTTGAATACATTTATGCAAAGATAAAATGGACAAATGTCTTAAAAGCCACAACATAAACTTCACAGACAAAAAATGGAAAATATGCATAACTTTATACTCCTTAAATAAATAGATATTGGTTATTAAATATACACACAAAATGAATACTAACCACAGAGACAGGTGTCTTCATTGGTAAGTTCTACCATGTTAAAGATGAAATAATACCTATGTTACATCACCAACTCTTTCAGAAAAACAGAGAAGGAAACAGCCATTCACAACTTCTTTTATGGGGTTTAAATAATGCACTTTTAGCACCCCCCCAATGGGAGTGCTAGCATGGAAGATGAAGCTACAGGAATTTGCTTCTCAACTAAAACAACTATTGAGCTGGCAAAAACACTTGCAACAAGGACATTGCCTAGATGAAGAAAGGCTGGTAAGTTTCAGTGAATTTCACTGTTTTGCATGGTGGGTACCATTTTCTAGTCCCTATTCCTACTGCTGACAGCAATGGGGATGGTGGCCTTTAATTCTAATGGCACTTCCTGATGCTAGGGTGGACAATAGAGACCTTGCCCTGAAAAAACTGAGGTTCTCTGTTTTCCTATTTTGATTGTGGGGAGTCTGGCTCAGGGACTGGCCATTATTTTAACACCCTTCCCCAACATACACACACACACACACACACACACATACACACACACACACATGCACAGTTTGAAGTGTCTTCCCTAGTAGCATCAGCCAGAGGAGGTATAAAGACAGATAGATTTTTTTTTCTTTTCTATTGTGTCCAATGTAAAAAGAAATCCCCTTTGAGACAATGCTGACTGGAGTAATAGCAGAAACATAAATGATCATACACAAGGAAAACATTGTCTTTATGAAAATGATTAGAAAATTAACTAAATACAAAGATGTGACTGGACCACTATCTCACACCATACACCAAAATAAACTCACAGTGGATTAAAGACTTGAATATAAGACCAAAACTCATAAAACTGTGAAAAGAAAACATAGGAGATAAGCTCCTATACATCAGTCTAAACAATATTTTTTTTCATATTTGATACCAAAAACATAACCAAGAATTTTAAAATCAACAGAAGATCTGCATCAAAGTGAAAAATAAAAGCAAAACAAAATCAAAGCCAAAAAAAAAAATCTCTGTGACAAAAGAAACCATCAACAAAATGAAGACACTACCTATTAAATAGGATAAAATACAGGATGAGGAAAAGTAGGTTTATAGTTGTTTGTATGGAAAATAATACAATAACTAATAATATAAAAATAAACTCTGTGTTCTGTGTACTCACAGCTGTAACTCTGTTTTTGTCCTACCCTGTATTTGCAAATTACATATATCTCATAAAATATCTATATTAATAAAAGGGTAATATGCTAATTAGACTCAGTCAACCAGACATCTTCCGGTCGTCTGGTCCTCCTTCCAGACAAAGCCATGGTGGCGGGGGCCAAGGCAGAGGCGGTTAGGGATGATCATGCAAGCAGAGGGGTTAGGGGTAATCTGATAGGCAAACAGGTGAGTGGTTAGGAGCCAGTGGTCCCAGATTGCAAGAGGGATGTCCCTGATCGGAGAGGGTGCAGGGCGGGCTGAGGGACCCCCCCATGCACAAATTTCATGCACTGGGCCTCTAGTTAATATCTAAAATATGTAAATAAATTATATAATACATGGAAGGAAAAAATGAGGGCATAAGAACTGAATAGGTTTCCAAAGATATACAAATGGCCAACAGGTAAATTAAAAAGTGTTCAACATCACTGATCATCAGGGAAATTCAGATCAAAAGCACAATGAAATACCACCTCACAGTAGTTAAAATGTCTATTATCAAAAAGACAAGAAATAAATGCTAGGAAGAATGTGAAGAAAAGGAAACCCTTACGCAATCTTGGTGGGAATATAAATTCATGAAGCCACTGTAGAAAACAGTATGGAAGTTCCTCAAAAAATAAATAGTAAGACTACTATATGACTTGCAATTATACCTTTGGGTATTTATCTGAAGAAAATATAAGCTCCATCTTAAAATTATATATGTACCCCCGAGTTCATTATAGTATAATTTAAATAACCTATGTGTCCATAAATAGATGATTGGATAAAGAAAATATACATATAAATGTAATTTAGCCATAAAAAGCAAGGAAGCCTGCCATTTGCAACAACATAGATGACCTTACAGGCATTATGCTAAGTCAAATAAATCAGATAAATCTTACACAATCATATTTATAGTTGGATCTATAATAATCAAACTCATAAAAGCAAAGATTAGAATGATGGTTGCCAAGAGCTGTGAGATAGAAAAAATGGGAAGTTATTGTTCAGAGTGTACAAACTTTCATTTATAAGCTTAATAAGTTCTGGGATCTAATATAAAGAGTGGTAACTATAGTTAACCATACTGTATTATGTAGTTGAAATTGGTATAAGAATGGATTTCAAATGTTCTCACCATAACAACAATAACAAAAGGGCAATTATATGAGGTAAAGGATGTTTTAACTAACCTTATCATGGTAAATATTTTGCAATATATACATTTATTAAATTATCTCACTGTACATCTTAATTTTGCCCATAGGTATACATATCAATTATCCTATATAATAAAAGCCTAATATGCAAATAGACTGAACGGTGGAATGACCAGTGGAACAACCGGTCGCTATGATGCACACTGACCACCAGGGGGTCGACTGGGGGCAGCTCCTGCATTGAGCATCTGCCCCCGCCCCCAAGAGGGAGGTGACCAGTGGCGGGGGGCCAGCTAATTTAATGTTAGGATGGGGAAATATCCATAGGAGGGTATTCCCTTGAATTAGCAGGACCATAAAATTTAACTCTAATACTACCATTAACTGGAGAGATTAGAATATTGAGGCTACAATTCTGTGGTTTATTCAGCTCGGCCACACTGGCCTTTCTAGTTTCATATTCTGATTCAACCAAAGCATTGGTAAGATCCGGGTGATGAGGAGCAAGTGCCCTTCCCACTGGATGCAGGGACTTGAGTGCTGGCCTCATGTGCATCCCCTGGTTGCCAACAGAAACCACTGTGATCAGGGGCTGTGACTGAGGGATGGGCCAGCTGAGGAGCAGGCTCTTCCTCCCTGTGCTGCTGCTGGGGCATGGGCCCTTCCCACCTCCCTCCATCTCAGGGCCAGTGTCTCTGACCACAAAGCCAGCAGCGGCCAGCGAGCAGGCCACCTACCCAAGCGGCCAGCCCCAAAGTCCGCCAGTGCACCCCTAAGGCCTTCTGCTCATGACTCCTCCTAAGCCCCCATCAGCCCTACCTCATGCTCACCGGCAGCCAACACCCTCCCCCCCCCCCCCCCCCCCGCAACCTACCGCAGCCCCTTCCGGTCTGTAGGCACCAGGAAACCATGGGAGGGCAGGCAGCATGTGTGCTTAGAAGTGGGAGAGGCGGCCGTGCACCCCAGGCCTCTAGAGGGGCTCAGCCAGCACCGAGTTCCAAGCTCTGCTTGGTTTCAGTGCCTGCCCCTCCTCCCCAAACTGCAACAGATACCGGGAAGCTTAGAACGTAATGTAGAAAGAATGTCTAGAACGTGTATGTATGCTATATATGGGAGACAAAGAACCTAGGGATGTATATAAGGCAAAACCCCACCACGTTCGGAGCTCAGCCTTGGGAGGTGACTCTGCTGAGTCAGCACCAGTGCAAATAAACAGTCATTTTCTGAACCTCCATGTGTGTATGGTTTGTCACTTCCTGAAGGCCTGGTTTTTGCCATTACATTTTTGGTTTCCTTACTGAGAAGCCAACAGCTATGCTGGCCCCTTGAGCCACCATGTCAGGAAACAGCAGAGGGGGTCGCTAGTTTCAGGACAGAAAAGAGGGTGTGCCTCCAGTGATTTCACTGGACCCTGACACTCGCCAGGATCGACTGTAGCTGGCCACCACTGGGCTCAAACTGACTCCAGGGAGGACAGGAAAGCCTGCTAGGACATCTGACAGGTAAGTGTCCCTGAGGACCCAGGACCGAGTTGGGTCCCGCCTCTAACATGGAAGGGAAGCTTGATACCCTCCTGAGCAGCGTAATCACTGCACAAAACAGGGAACTCCTGGGTGGAAGTCTTAAACTCTGTCTGAATCTCGTGTGTGTGTGTGTGTGTGTGTGTGTGTGTGTGTGTGTGAATAATGACCGCACTCCGCCATGTCACCTATGGAGCCTGAATGAGTACCAACCTGCGGTTCTGTGGTGACCTCATATGGCTTAAGGTGGTCTCAGGTTCTGGGGGACACTGTCCCTCCTGGCGAACCTGATCTGGGTCAGGGGGTTATACTGACCTGCCAGTGCTAAAAGGCACCTAATTCCCTGCGAGGGGAGCTGCCAGGTGGACACCATGAAAGTACCCACCTATTTGTCTCACGACACCATTCACTGTGAGTGTTTGAACTCATAAATTTAGACACCATCATGGGGGGGACGGGGTTCCTCAAAGCCCACTGTCCTGGAATACATGATTAAAAACTTTAAGAAAGGGTTCTCAGAAGATTACAGGGTCGAATTGACCCCCGAAATCTGTGCACCCTCTGTGAATTGGAGTGGCCTTCCTTTGGTGTAGGATGGCCCTCCGAAGGCATTCTTGATGTCCCCACGGTTGGGCTGTATGTAGGGTAGGTTCTTGATGAAGTCTACTCTACCCCTCCAGTCCTGATAGATAAACCACTGCAAAATCCTGACCTCATTCTGTACACGGACGGCAGTAGTTTCATGAGTGAGGGCAAAAGATATGCTGGGTATGCAATCGCTTCGTTTTCTGAAACTTTGGAAGCAAAGAGCAGAACTGTGGGACCTGGTGAGGGCATGAGAACCTAGCAAGGATAAGCAGGTCAACATATATACTGACTCATGCTACGTTGTTGCCACCTTACATACACATGGAGCTATAAGGAAAGAGGACTCCTTATGGCAGAAGGGAAAGAAATTAAAAACCAAAATGAAATCCTGAAACTGTGGAGGTAGCCTGGGAACCGAAGGAAGTGGCAGTCATCCACTGCAGGGGACACCAAAAAGGAAAAGACTCGGTGTCAGAAGGAAACCATAGGGCAGATGCTGCAGCTAAACAAGCCACAAGAGAAGAGGCAACACCATCCAAAATCATGCTGGCGCCCTAGGTGGTTTGGCTCCGTGGATGGAGCGTTGGCCTACGGACTGAAGGGTCCCAGGTTCGATTCTGGCCAAGGGCACATGCCTGGGTTTCTGGCTCGATCCCCAGTGGTGGTCGTGCAGGAGGCAGCCAATCAATGATTCTCTCTCATCATTGATGTTTCTATCTTTCTCTCCCTCTCCCTTCCTCTCTAAAATCACTAAAATATATTTTTAAAAAATCATGCTGGCTCCAGAATTGCCCACACCCTCAAAATACACTGCCCAGGAAGAGGAATGGGCAGAGTAGAGGGAGGAAATATAACTAAGGAAGATGGTGGATACTTCCAGACCACAGGATCTACATGCCAGAACACTACTAGCCCACCAGGTGTCCTCCAACACAAACTCACCCACCTGGGAAAAACCGCCCTAGAAGCCTTATTGAGCCGATACTACCTGATTCCTCGGTCTCCCAGCACTGCCTCCTTTGTGCTCAAAGCAGTGCCAGACAAGGCCCCATCGGGCCGGCCAGAATCCAGCACTGTGGCAAGCACCCTTGGAACATCTAGAGGTGGACTTCACTGGAATAGGACCCCGCAGGGGAAGTAACTATCTCCTGCTGTTTGTCTTTCTCGGGCTGGCTTGAGGCCTACCCCATGCATATGAGAATGCAAGAGAAGTAACTAAGGCTCTACTAAGAGACATCATCCCAAGATATAGGATGCCATTAACTATGGGATCAGACAATGGCCCAGCCTTCGCGGCAGAAGTAGTAGAGAAGATAGCTAGCTAAGACTCTAGGCATCCAATGGAATGTACACATGGCCTACCGGCCTCAGAGTTTAGGGAAAGCAGAACACATGAGTCGGACCCTTAAGCAGGCTATGACAAAGCTATCTCAGGAAACCTACCCGCCCTGGACTGATATACTGCCTCTGGCTCTCCTGCGGGTACGTTGTATCTCTCAGGCAAAGATAGGGTTCTCCCCTTTTGAAATCCTATATGGAAAACCTCCCCATTAATCAAACTCAAGGGGGACATAAAAGAACTAGGAAATTAGAAACAAGTACAAGGACCAGAAAAACCGTCCTTAAGGTATATAGATAGGTAACTGATAGAATACCCATTTTCTTGAGTGGAAAATAATCCCCAACCAGGACAATCCTCTGCATATCACCCTAAAGAAAGTAAAACCTGCTGATCGGTCTACACCAAAACCTGAGGACTCCATCAGTAGACCCGATGGTCACCACCTGCTGGACTGGTCCCGGTGCTGGACCCTGTACTCTTACTTACATTTCTCTGTTAGCAATATTGACAGTTTTTCTCCTCACCCTCCTTGTTTATTGCTGTCCCTGACCAAAATGAGGCTGTTTCTTTTACTGTCACTAATCTCTCTCACTGAGACCTCGGCCTCCCCCAGTGTTCCTGCTAGGAACCTGTCTATACAGGGCTTATGAGCCTGGGGGACTCAGGTGGAGGGGGGGAGCATAGCAGGCCTCTATACGGTGTATCTCAGAAAGCTGCATACTCTAAGCCAGAGCTTTGTCAGCTAAACTTATCAGCCCAGTGCGTGCTGACTCTGCTTCTGCTTGTACCTAGGGAGGGAAAACTTATTGGACTGGAAAAATTAAGCAAAAACACCTATGGCAGTGATGGCGAACCTATGACATGAGTGTCAGAGGTGACACGCGAACTAATTTTTTTGATTGATTGTTCTTTGTTAAATGGCATTTAAATATATAAAATAAATATCAAAAATTTAAGTCTTTGTTTTACTATGGTTGCAAATATCAAAAAAATTCTATATATGTGACATGGCACCAGAGTTAAGTTAGGGTTTTTCAAAATGCTGACATGCCGAGCTCAAAAGGTTCGCCATCACTGACCTATGGGCAAGACACAGAACTCCAGACAAACAGGCCATTGGACCTGTCAAACCCACTATGGACTATCTGATGGGGAGGGAGTGGGGGGACCAAGATCAGGCCCGTGACCAAGCAGTATTGGAGGTCATGAAAAAGCTGACACAGATGGGTCAGACAGGTTCCTCTCTCTCTCTCTTCTCTTCGATTCAACAGGCCCCATGACTTAGACCCCCATCTGTATCAAATTCTAAATTCAACCCATTGCCTCCTCAACTTGACCAACCCTGGGCTGGCTAAGGATTGCTGTCTTTGTCTTTCTCTAAATCCCCCACTCTCTATCGCAACACCAGTAGTCCCAGTTAATATACCAGGAAGCTTAGCATGTATCATAGAAAGAATGTCTAGAATGTGCCTGCATGCTGTATATGGGAGACAAAGAACCTAGGAATGTATATAAGGTGAAACCCCCTCTGTGTTTGGTGCTCAGCCTTGGGAGG
Organism: Myotis yumanensis; assembly: GCF_028538775.1. Taxonomy (NCBI): domain Eukaryota; kingdom Metazoa; phylum Chordata; class Mammalia; order Chiroptera; family Vespertilionidae; genus Myotis; species Myotis yumanensis. The sequence continues at coordinate 90,347,378 of NW_027223759.1, forward strand.
TGACCCCGCTGAGCCAGCACCAGTGCAAATAAACAGTCTTTTTCTGAACCTTCAAGTGCATATGGTTTGTCACTTCCCGCTGGCCTGATTTTTGCCATTACAATAGATGTGACAGCTGAGACTGAAAATGATAGTTGCCAGCTTAATATGCAATGCAATTTTCTTTTTTTTTTTAATCCTTACCCAACAATAATTTTTCTTAATTTAATTTTTGTGTCTATTTAGGCCAACAAATTTCCATATTTTCACAATGAAAAAATGATAAGAACAGGTTCAGTTATCTACATTACTTTTTCTAAAATAAGCTAGGATACTCTGCCTTTTAGACCTTACTGATTTATATTGTACATTAAAAAAATACATATATATGCATACTTATACACACAATATCTTGGCATGTTTAACATATAAGATACACATATATAGCTTTCACTTGAAATACTAAATTTATTATTGCATTAATAAAATAAATTTAAATTACAAATTTATAGAATTGTATGATATAAATTTCCTAAAAAATCTATCAAGATCATTCTTTGAGAGTAAGAATCATTGTTTCTTATTTTAGTCAGAAACTTGGAGCTCAGGTGATCCTTATTTGAGATAAATTATTTGGTTTTATTAATTTAGCAAACATTCATTCTATAAGTATTCATTGACATTAGGTACCAGACTCAGTGCTTAAAGATAGAACAATATTGGCTTTTTCAGCCATATGGAATTAAGAATAATGTAGGTTAAACAAAAACTAAATTAATAATCACCATGCAGTTAAAAGAAAATGCAATGTGCTATAGAATAAGTAAAAGTAAGAGCTGTTCCACAATTTTCTGGCTCCACCCCCTTAAGCTGATTGTTTTTGTCTATTTAAAAAATGTACTATTTCCACAAAACTTGTTATAAGTACAACTACATTTACACCTCAATTTTTTTCTAATAAAAAATATTTTTACATGATCTAAATTATATTCACAATTACCAAAAATTATACTTGTTGAGAGAACTTGTATGTCTTGTTAAGTCAATCTGGTGCCTAGACCAGTGATTGACAATCACTCCCTAAATCTTCACTGATAACATTTTGGAAATATTCAGATACTTTTCATATTAATCACTTCCCCAAAATTTATATTAAATGTTAGTGATATATAAATATACAACATATATATAGAGAGATAGCATAAACAATATATATAGTAGTAGCTTCATGTTTTGTGATAAATAAATGGTTTAACTAAATAATAGTCACATGACCACTCTATCTTCTAAGGCCTATATAAAAATTAATAAAGAATACTATAAGATTATGAATTGACTGTTCATAGAGAAGTATCTATGTTCATACCAGTTGCTTCTACACATATGTCTAACAATTTTGAAACTATAATTTAATAAATATCACAATAAATAGCTATGTAAATAAAATATTATTTAATAAAATGTTTAAAAAAACATTTAAATTTTGTACTTAAGAATTCAGTTAACTTACCACTCAACTTTTATGAAAATAAAATATTTTATTCAAAATTAAAAGTAAAAAAGATGCTGAAGAAAAATTTAAAATCAGGATAGAGTTGATAAAAGCCAGGAAATCAGGATCAGAAATCCAAAGATGATACCTATGCAGTAGATACAAAAAAAAAAAATTAGCTAATTGAAAGGAAAGTATGAAGATTATGAGACCAAAAATAATGCATACCTTCCAAAAGAAGCAGACTTATATGGAAAATAGCATCATCTGAAAAAATGAAGTATTTATATTTGTTGTGAAAAAATAAATGGAAAAAAAAATTGTCAAAATATGAAGAACATTGATAAGACATCATTTTAATCAAATTTTGTAATATATTTGTCATATATTTTTTAACAGAACAGTGAAATGACAAAAAATTAGAGTTCTATATTGGTTTTACAGTGAATAACATTTACATAATTATAATAATGCAATGTATATTAGAATCCCCAATTCAAAGAACAAAAGACTGAATTATCCTTTTAATTTTTATATTTATTTTATTTGCTCAACTTTGATTGTAAATAACACAAGGAATTTGGCAGTCCTTGAGTGGACCTGTATTTATGAATGTCTGGGTCATGGACATATCTCACACCTCCAGTTCTCCCAGAGCTATAATCTCCTCTGTCACTGGCAACACTCTAAAATTATGCTTCCTTTATATTACAGAAAAGATGCTGTTATTACCCCAAGATTTAAAACTAGAAACCCCAGTGGAGTTGAGCATTGCTTTAACTCACAATTTATCCCGAAATTTCAGTTGAATATTTCTGGAGTAGTTTATGTCACTAGAGGCCTGGTGCACGAAAATCGTGCATGGGTGGGATCCCTAGGCCTGGCCTGTGATCAGGGCCGAAGGCCCTGGCAGGGTCGGAAAAGGAGGTAATGGTCACCAGGGCCAGGTGTAGAAGCAACGGATGCTGGATGCCGACACCACTATTGTCAGCATTCGGTTCCCTGACCCCCCCTTCCTTCGCAGCTGCCCCACCACTGCAGCGGGTGGGTGGTGGGCCGATTGGGGCCTGCCAGCCAGGGGGAGGGACAGGGCATGGGAGTTTGGCCGCCAGCCCTAAGGAGGGAGCCAGCCCTCCCCCCCCGGGAAAGGGACTGTGTCCTCTGCCACCCACTCCCAGTTCCCTGTCCCAGCATGGGCCTGGCCCTGGCCCTGATCAGGTGATTGAGGGGGGGGCGGCTGTGGGGGAGGAACCATGGGAGGTTGGCTGGCCAAGGGAGGTTGGCTGTGGGAGTGCACTGACTACCAGGGGGCAGCTCCTGCATTGAGTGTCTGCTCCCTGGTGGTCAGTGCACATCATAGTGACCAGTCATTCCAGTTGTTCAGTCGTAATGGTAGCTTAGGCTTTTATATATATAGACTAGAGGTGTGGTGCACAAAATTTGTGCATGGGGGAGGGGTTCCCTCAGCCTGGCTGCACTCTCTCACAATCCGGGACCTTTGGTTCCAACCGCTCACCTGCCTGCCTGCCTGATGTGCCTAACCTCTCTCCTGCTGGCCTGATCGTCCCTAACTGCCCTCCCCTGCTGATCTGGTCACCCCTAACTGCCTTGGCCCCTGCCACAGTGGCTTTGTCCAGAAGGATGTCCAGAAGATGTCTGGTCTAATTAGCATAATATCCTTTTATTAGTATAGATGGGCATGAAGTGCAATGAATGATTTAACATGAAAGTCACATGCCTAACCCAGAGATCAAAAGGGGAAAGAGACTGCAATTTTAATTTCCCTGGGATTAAATTCAGAGGAACTTATCCAAATAACTAAATATAGAGTCCAAAAGAAAAATATTTAATATATTACATAATAATAAATGTGACATATCTGATAAAATACAAAATATGAAGGGACATGATGAATGATGATGAAGTGCAGTACTAACTTCTAATTTTACATGACCTGAAATTAAATGATATAATACCAAATTGATCAGGAAATAGAAGCTTCATGTGTAACAATGAAAAATTTGGACAGCATATTGAAATCTATATAAAAATAATCTAATTTATGTTCTATTGATTCAAACTAAGATATCTGAATGTAAAATCACACTGGATGGTTTCAGCAACATATTGGATGAAGAATAAGATAGTACTAGTGCTCTCTAAAACAGGTTAATAGAAAATATGTAAGCAAAGAAAACCCCAAAATGTAGCATAAATGAAATATGGGAAACACTCAGATGGTCTGACCTGTTTTTAACTAGAGATGAGAGAGAGAGAGAGAGAGAGAGAGAGAGAGAGAGAGAGAGAGGAGGGACACAATGCAGCACAAGTAATATTGGTAGAAATAACAGCAGAAAATTGTCATAACTAATTAAACATATCAGGACTCTAGTTTAAAAGCTCTTAAACCAGAAAGCAGAATAAATAAAATTTTACATTGTCATGTTATAGGGAACTTGCTGAAAACAAAACAAAAAATATTTATTAATATGTTAATAAATTAAAAGTTTAATCATATTACATGTGGATTGAAATTAAGTACATTAAACATGAAACGACATATATTACAGGTAAGGTTTAGGCGTTTGGCTGCATGGTGAAAAGCCTGTGTGTGATATTTTAGCCCTAAGTGTAGGCAATTACAAAGGCTTTATACGGTCGGCATCGGGAATCGTTACTCATGCGAATATCCAGTTGTCCCAGCATCATTTTTTGCATATCCAACTGTTTCAGCACCATATTCTTTCCTGATCTTGGTGCCTCTGTCAAAAGTCAATTGACCATAATTGTAAGGATTTATTTCTGAATACTCACTGATCTGCATACTTATGCTTATGTTAGCTCCACACTGTCGTGATTATCTTAGCTCTGCAGTGTGTTGTGAAATCAAGAAGTATGAACCATTCAATTTTGATCTCTTTCACAAGATTGTTTTGCTATGTAGGTCCCTTGCATTCCTACTCAAATTTTAGTATCAACTTTTCATTTCCTGAAAAACCTTCAGCTAAGATTTTGATGGAGATTGTATTGAATGTGCTGTTTAATATTGTACAATTAAATCTGATTCATTATATTGATCTGTAATTTCTTTGAACCATGTTTTCTAGATTTTAGTGTACCATTCTTGCAATTTTGTTAATTTATTCTTAAGTATTTTATTTTGTTTGATACTATTATGAATGGAATTATTTTATACTTTTATTTTTAGGTTATACCTTATAGTATGTAGAAAAACAATATTTATAAATTGATCTTGTTTCCTATGATCTTTCTTAATTTGTTTATTAATTCTACTAGTATTTATGAATTATTGGTGATTTTTATACACAAGATCAAAATATCTGCAAATAGATACAGTTTTATTTCTTTTTTTCCAATCTGGATGACTTTTTAAATTTATTTTGTCTTTTAGTCGAATTACCCTGATTAGAACTTCTATTATAAACCTTGACTAGAAGTATCAAGAATAGAGATTTATTTTCATTTCTGATATTAGTGGAAAAGCATTTTCAGACTTTCATCAGTATGATATAAGCTGTGAGTTTTTGAGATGCCCTTTATCCTGTTGATAAATTCCCCTCTGTTTGTAGTACATTAAATGTTTTTTATCATAAAATAGTTTTTTAGATTTTGTCACATGCTTTTTCTGCCTCTATTTAGAAAATTATGTAGTTTCTGACCTTTATTTTATCAATTGGTGTATTTCATTGATTGATTTTGTATGTTAAACCAAACTTGCATTTATAGTATGAATCACCTAGTCTTGGTATGAAATGCATTTTGTATATTGCTGAGATTAATTTCCTGTTATAGTTTAGAAAAATGTTATATTTATATTCTTAAAAGAAATTAGTCTGTAACTTGTTGTTGTTGTTGCATGTTTGGTTACTTAGACATCATGATAATTGGGCTTCCTAGGAGTTGAAGCATGACTTCTATTTTTAGAAAATTTTGTGAAGGATTTGTATTAATTCTTCATTAGACATTTGGTAGAATTTGATAGTGAATCCTGGGCCTGATATCTGTTTAATAATTATAATTAATCAAAATTTTAAGTTATTATGTCTTTAGAGATATTCTATTTCTTTTGGAGGCAGTTTTTGCAATTACTTTTTTAGGACAGATTTTCTTTTGCTCTAGGTTATCTAAGTTATTGTATATAGATGAACATAGAACTAAATTAAAAAATGTGGGTGTTTGAGTCCAAGCTCTTGTCTCATGAAAACAAAGAATGAAGTCGCAGACGAAAACAATGGAACCAAAGTTTATTGGGAGAAGCCGGTCCTGGAAAAGGGGCAACGAGGTTCTAGGCGCAGCCAGAGTCCAGAGCTTCCTTTCCATGTGACCGTCCGGAGTAGTTCAACACCCAAGCTAATTAGATTCTGCTAGCCCACGTGTGGAGGCCCACAGGGCCATGAGCCACAGGGGCCAGGAGGGATGTGCTCCCTGCCACAGGAACGTCAGGGGTCCACTGGACGCTGCACTGGGAGAGAAGGCAAAGAGGAAGCACACGCTGTAAATTTAGGGGGTGCAGACAGCCTTGCTAGCTCCTGACTGGTTCTCTGCCAGCTGCCTGCCTTAGCAATATCTATACATTTCAAAGCCCATGTATCCCCCGACACCCTTATTCCCACCCAGCTGGGTTGTCCTAGAAACTCCACCCAGCTGGGTTTTCACCTTCTATTCCCCACCCCAGTCACCCCCTCCACTGCATGGTCCCTGTCCCTGTCTACCTAGTGTCCCTCTGTCTCCTCAGTACTTTCTTATGATCCTATTTCTGTTAGGTTATTACTGTGTCCCACTCTCATTTTTTCTATTGATAACTTGAGTCCTCTTCCGTTTTTTTTTATTGGCCAGACTATTTAAAAATCAATTATAATTATCTTTTTAAAGAACAAAAATTTTATTTATTGATTTTGACATTGTTTTTCACTAAATTTTGTTTTATATTTTTTATTTTCTACTTTGTTTCTCACTTTCTAAGTAAAATGTTAGGTTATTGACTTGAGATTTTATTTTCTTTTTAAACATAGCTTTTTTTAAAAAAATTAAATCTTTATTGCTGAAAGTATTACATACATTCCCCTGTCCCCCCATTGACCCCTTCTAGCCTGCCTCCACCCCCCGGCTCCAGCCCTTCACCACCCCATTGTCTGTGTCCGTGGGTTATGCATATATTCATACAAGCTCTTTGGTTGATCACTTCCCACCCACCCCCCGACTTCCCTCTGAGATTCCAGTTTGTTTGATGCTTCCATGTCTCTAGATCTATTTTGCTCATCAGTTTATTTTGTTCATTAGATTCAACATATGAGTGAGATTATGTGATAATTCTTTTCCTGATGGGATTATTTCACTTAGCATGATATTCTTCAGGTCCCTCCATACTGTCTCAATGGGTGACAGATCCTTCTATTTTACTGCTGCATAGTATTCCATGGTATAAATGTACCACAGCTTTCTTATCCACTCATCTACTGATAGGCCTTTTCTGAAATTGGGTTGTTTGCCTTCCCTTTCTTAACTTGAATGAGTTCTTTATATAAACTTTGGAAATTAACTCCTATTTAGATATATAATTGGCAAATATGTTCTCCCATTTGTTGATGGTTTCTTTTTAATTTGTTGATGGTTTCTTTTGCTGTGCAAAACTTTTTATTTTGATGTAGTCCCATTTGTTTATTTATTTATTTATTTTTCTTGCCCTAGGACAGGGGTGGGCAACCCCTGGCATGCGTGCCAAACATGGCACGCCAGTAACTTTTGCTGGCACGCGAAACCCTCTCTTATAATCTTCCATTTACAATGTTTTGTTTTAATATCGACTTTTTTATTTTGCAGATAAATTCAGTGTAGGTGTATCTTAGATAAATAAATAATTTTACATAACAAGTTATCTTAAAGACCATAGACATGGCTGACTTTGAAATGCAGTTGATTGAATTTCAGAATAGCTCAATTTAGAAGCAGAAATTTATTGATCTTAGAGTAGACTTGGAAAACATTGAAAAAAAAAATTAGAGATAGGAGTACCAGAGAGAAGTGTTGAAAATGAACCTTTGAGGACTTGGAATGCCATTCCAGGAAATTTTGTCTGTTTAAAAAACTTTGCAATAGCATTACTCTCCAAGTTTTCATCCACATATGCTTGTGAATCTTTGTTCTCAGAGATGAATTTTGTTAAGTCTCACAATAGGAGTAGCCTGACGGTGAAAGTAGTAGCTCGTGCATATCTCTGAAGGTCACGAAATATAAACCTGATGTAAAATCTCTGTCATCAGTGATGCAGCAGCAAAAGTCCCACTGATAATATCAAGCGGAGTCATAAAGTTTTCTGTCGGACTATCAGTGTACATGTATACATTAAAAAATAAATGTATTTTTCATCATCATATACTGTGTTTTTGTCGCTCAAATGAATTTTATTATTTCTTCAAGGTTCTTCACATACGTACACCTTAAGAGATATCAAGGAGGCGTAACATGTTCTCAAAAAATAGGGTTGGCACGCAGAATAATTTTGAGTCAGAGATTTTGCTGGTTTTGGCACGCACTCACAAAAAGGTTGCCCACCCCTGCCCTAGGAGATATATCAGCAAACATGTTGCTATGAGAGATGTTGGAGATTTTGCTGCCAATGGCTACTTCTAAGGTTTTTATAGTTTCACAGCTCACATTTAAGTCTTTTATCCATTTTGAGTTAACTTGTGTGTATGGTGTAAGTTGGTGGTCTAATTTCATGTTTTGCATGTATCTGTCCAATTTCCCCAACACCATTTATTGAAGAGATTGTCTTGACTCCATTGTGCTCTTGCCTTCTTCTTTATAAATATTAATTGAGCATAAAAGCTTGGTTGGATTTCTGGGTTCTCTGCCACATTCCATTGATCTATATGCCTCTTCTTGTGCCGGTACCAGGATGTTTGGTTATAATGGCTTTGTAGTGTAATTTGATATCCAGTATTGTGATCCCTACTACTTTGTTCTTTTTTCTCAAGATTGCTGCAGGTATTTGGGGCCTTTTCTGGTTCCATATGAATTATTGGAATATTTGTTCTAGGTCTGTGAAATATTCCCTTGGTAATTTAATAGAGACTGCACTAAATCTATAGATTGCTTTGGGTAGTATGGATATTTTACTGATGTTAATTCTACCAATCCATGAACATGGTATATGTGTCCACTTGTTTGTATTTTTCTCTATTTATTTTTTTCATTTTCCCATATTTTTTTTTTTGAGTACAGTTCTTTTACTTTCTATGTAAAGTTTATTCCTATGTATCTTAATTTTTTTGTCGCAATGGTGAATTGGATTTTTTTTTTTTAGTTCTTTTTCTGAGAATTCATTATTGTTATATAAAGATGCCATTGATTTCTGGATGTTAATGTTGTATCCTGCTACATTGCCAAATTCATTTATCAAATCTAATAGTTTTTTGGTGGAGTCTTTAGGGTTTTCTATGTACAATATCATGTCATTTGCAAATAATGACAGTTTTACTTCCTCTGTTTTGATTTGTATGCCTTTTAGTTCTTCTTCTTGCCTGATCACAATGGCTAGACCTTTCAGTACTATGTTGAACAGGAGTGGTGAAAGAGAGCATCCCAGCCTTGTTCCTGTTTTTAGGAAAAATTGTTTCAGTTTTTGCTCATTTAGTATTATGTTGGATGTAGGTTTGTCATATAGGGACATTATTATGTTGAGATATGCTCCCTCTATTCCCACTTTGCTGAGAATTCTTATCAAAAAAGGGTTTTTGATTTTGTCAAATGATTTTTCTGCATCTATTGATATGATCATGTGATTTTGGCCTTTCAATTTGTTTATGTGATGTATCACATTTATTCATTTGTGAATATTGTACCAGCCTTGCATTCCCAGAATAAATCCCACTTGGTAATGATGTATGATCGTTTTAATAAATTGCTGGATCTGATTTGCTAATATTTTGTTGAGGATTTTAGCATCTATGTTCATTAAGGATATTGGCCAGTAGTTCTCTTTCTTTGTAGTGTCTTTATCTGGTTTTGGAATTAGGATAATGCTGGCCTCATAAAAAAGAGCTTGGAAGTGTTCCTTCCTCTTGAAGTTTTTGGAATAGTTTGAGGAGTATAGGTTTTCGTTCTTTGAATGTTTGCTAAAAATTCCCTTTTCTTTAAAAAGCCCTCTGGACCAGGGTTTTGTTTGCTGGTAGTTTTTTGATTACTGCTTCTATTTAATCAATTGTTATTGGCTTATTCAGGTTTTCAGATTCTTCCTGATTCAGTTTTGGAAGATTGTATTTATTTTTTTTAGGAATTTTTACATTCATCCACATTGTTCAGTTTGTTTGCATATAGTTTTTCATAGTATTTTCTTACAATACTTTGCATTTCTGTGGTGTCAGTTGTTCATTCACCACTTTTGTTTCAGATTTTATTTATTTGGGTCCTTTCTCTTTGTTTCTCATGATTGTGCTGAACAGTTCATCAAACTGGCTTATCTTTTCAAAGAACCAGCTCTTGGCTTCATTAATTTTTGTTTTGTTTTGTTTGGGTGTTTTTTTTTAATTTTGTTTTTTAGCCTCTACATCATTTATTTCTGCTCTAATCATTAGTATTTCCTTCCTTTTACTTAGTTTGGGCCTTTGATAGTATTCTCTTTCTAATTCTTTAAGCTATAGGGTTAAATAGTTTATTATTATTTTTTCTTGTTTTTTGAGGTAGGACTATAGTACTATGAACTTTTCTCTCAGGACTGCCTTTGCTGAGTCTCATAGTTTTTTGGTTGTTGTGTGTTCATTTTCATTTGTTGCCAGGATGTTTTTTGTTTCTTTCTTGATCTCATTGGTAATCCATTCATTCTTTAATAACCTGTTATTTGTCTTCAATGTGTTTGAATGTTTTTGAGTGTTTTTACTATAGTTGATTTCAAATTTCATTCCATTGTGATATGAGAAGCTGCTTGATATGATTTCAATCTTCTTGAACTTGTAGAGACTTGTTTTATGTCTGAACATGTGATCTATCTTTGAGAATGATCCATGTGCAATTGAGAAGAATGTATATTCTGCAGCTTTGGGGTTAAATGTTCTATAAATGTCAATTAAATCCATCTGGTCCAGTGTTTCATTTAGTGTCTTGTTTCCTTGTTAATTTTTTTGTCTGAAAGATCTATCCATGAAGTTAGAAGGGTGTTAAAAGTCTGCTACTGTGACTGTATTTCTGGCAATCTTTCCCTTAATGTCCTCTGGTAGCTTTTTATATATTAAGGTGCTCCTATAGTGGATGCATATATCTTTACCAGGGTTATATCCTCTTGTTGTATCAATACATTTAGTATTATGTAGTGACTGTGTTGTCTCTTGTGATGACCTTCATCACACTGATGTCTGGTTCTTCCCTTGGTTTATGTTATTTATCAAATACAAATGACCCTATTTTCTGTTTCATTGTGTAAATTCACCCATAATTTTGGAGAAGATACTCAAGAGTACGTTACCACTGGTGTCCTTCAAGCTGGACCCTAGCAATCAGAGATTTCTTTTTTTAAAAAATATATTTTTTATTGATTTCAAAGAGGAAAGGAGAGGGAGAGGGAGAGAGAAACATCAGTGATGAGAGAGAGAATCATCGATTGGCAGCCTCTTGCATGCTCCCTACTGGGGGGGATTGAGCCCACAACCAGGGCACGTGACCCCGGCCGAAATCAAACCCGGGACCCTTTAGACCGTAGGTTGACTCTCTATCCACTGAGCCAAACCAGCCAGGGCAATCAGAGACTTTTTACCCCACCATTGTGCATGGAACCACAGTGGGAGCTGTTTCAAGGACATAGCCTAGAGGGGGAAAGATGTCTGATCACTTGAATGGTACATGTGATAAACTCAGTTATGGCCTCAATATAAAGTTTTAGATTCTGGTGGGTGCATGCGGAGATCTACTCAACCTGAGGCCACCCAAGACAAGCTTGTAACTAGTTTCCTTGCTTGTTGAAACTGTCACCTACCAATCTGGAGTGCTCTGCCTCTTTTTTCACTCTCTACTTGCCTCCGTGTACAGAGTCCAGGTTGTGAATCCACAACTGATGAGCCAGCCAGGAGACCAAGAAATGAGCCTTGGGAAAGAGACATCTTCAGGGGAAATCCCAAGTCAGCCATTTCCTCTGTTAGAGGCTTGTGAACCACCACGTAAAGATGGGGATACTCTCGAAAACACCATCTGCCTCAGTGAATCAACGCCTAGTGCACTGTGGTCAAAATAGAAACAAGGGTGGCTGTGGTGGGCGGGCCTCCTCTGTGGCAGTTCTGCTGGCCACCGAGGCCCAGTCGGAGGCTAAAGCTCCAGTTAGAAAGTTGGAAGAAAAACTGAGGTTAGAGAAAGCCATGTGGTTGCCCATTGCTGTGCTAGCTTCCAGACAGGCAGACAGGGTGAGAGAGCAGGATAATAAGTTGAGTAAGTTGGGAACTTTAGTGGGCCATTTTGCAAAACTAGGAGGGTCCAAGTTGCTGTGAATTAAGGTCTGAGTGCTTGTGACAGAGCCTGATTAGGGCACTGAAAGTAGAACCGCTGGAAATGTGCTTGACAGTAAAAGAGATGGCGTCCCCTATGCAAGACAACCCCTAACACAAAAGGAAACTTTCAGTAGTAATTCCCTTAGACTTCTGATAATAGAAAAATATACCCAAGACTCCCAGGAGAAGTATTGCACTTTTTATTTGTCCTTGAAGTTGTAAATCTTATCACATCTTGAAATATAAACACCCCAGGAGATAACTAAAACAAGGCCTACGATTGTGTGAGACCAAAGAATAAAAGGAAAGAAACTTTTAAAATATAGACTGTTACAGAAGTTTCCTAGCCCACAATCTAGTTTTCAGCTTTTATAAGGCCACTTGTCAAGAGCTAAAGTAGTGGAGTGGAAGCTGCAGGTCTCTATTTGTGTCTGCCCTGTGTTTCTGTATGTCTGTAGATATATGTTTTGTATATGTGATTGTTTTCTACCTCTTGAAAGTATTACCAAAGTTAATTTTTAAAAGAACTCTCTATTTAAGTGGCCCAAATAAAAGTAAACTTTACTATAAATAGGGTACTTATGTAAAACTGAAACATAGTTATTTTTAATATGCTAAGAGGACAAAGTTTTCTTAGATTATTGGTCTGTTGTTGATGGGATTGTGAAAGGTTTTTCTTTACCTTTTAAGTAAGTTGCTTAAAAAACAAAGATCCTGTGTTCTACCAAAACAAGTTTCTGTGCTTCATGTTTTCTTCTCAAGTATTTGATTATCTGGCAAAATCGAGTCTACTCTATTAAAAGAAAAAACAAAAAAAACCTATTTTTTTTACAACTATATAATTTATGTATTTTCCTTTAAAATCTTTGTCACTTTGGCTAAACGGATAAGTCAATATGCTCCATAGTGATCTAAGATCCTATTAAATCAGGTGTTTTGAAACCATTTTGAGAAACATCTCCAAAACAAATTTTAAGTGAAGTTTTATTGTCCTTTACCTAACACTGGGATTTTCTGGAGGGGGCCCATAGAACATCTCAAAAGGCGTGTTCTTTCTCCTCATAAAATATATGTATTTTGAAAAATAGACTTATTTGATAGGTTTAATTGTAAATAAGCAGCAATGCTAAAATTTCTTTAGAACACAATAGTATGAAATTCCTTAAAATCTGATTGATCTTGGTGTAACGTCATCAGTCATAATTCTAAAATGTATGTCAAAGAAATAACCACATTTCCTTCACAACTGCATTGAAACTAACTTTCAATAAATCTTGAACCATGGCCATTTTCAGTCTTTTGTCATTTACAAAGTTATTGTTTCACTCTGACACTTCTGAAAAAGTGTTTCTGCAAAAGGCTTCATCCTCAAGGGGGTTCATGAGAAGACTAAGTAGGGGTTTCTGATAACTAATATCAATTTGCCTTCATGTGGGAGGGGCAACAATAAAACTTTCAAAGGCTTCCCCATGGCCACCTGCACAGCCACACAGTATCTCATGGGATGGCAGCCTGGCATCTTCCCCCGTTGTCCCACCACACATCAGCAAACTGTGCCCATTACATCCATGACAAAATTTTAACATTAAAAACTTACTCAGTTTCAGAACACTCTTTGCTAGATCATCTGTAATGGAGAGGGTGTGCAAAGAACTCATAGAAAATGTAGATCCTAGATGCTGCTGTAAAGCTTTTGGGAGTCTTTGGCCGGGTAAAATGTGCATTGTCCCAGGAGCTGTGAGTGATAGGATCCAACGTTTGTGTGGCCTATTCGGGGTTTTGGATGACTTTCATCCCCCTTCTGTGCAGTGTCTTTGTTCCTTCTGCTACTTGGTCATGAAAAAACAAATGTGGGACTGGCGATCAGAGCAACACGTGTCCTTTGAAAAGGCAAAAACACTAGTGAAGCCAATCAGGTGCTGGGCACCTGGCATGCCTGGGTACCGTTTGAGCAGGTGTGTTTGTGACTCTAGATGGGATAGTTTGTACACAGAGGCAGAGAAACAAAAGGAGAGAGTACCCCTAGGATTTGGTTCTAACATACAGGAAGGGAACAGAAACCTAATGGCCCCATAGGTGAACAGCTCCTCACAGTGTACACAGCGCTCCTGGGAAAGCCTTTCACAGGGAGCAACATATCATGGCAAAACATCCCATCTTATCAAAGAGCAGTTGAAGTCGTGGCCCACCAGCCCACCTCTGCCGGGGCTCAGACTCCCCTGATGCCTGAGTGGCATGAACATTTGCAGCAGAGGAGCACCCGGTCCACCCGCCCAGCGTCTCTACACGAGCTGTGCCCCTCGGCTCTGCACAGCAGGTAGGTCCTTCCAGCATCCTGCTCCTCGTTCTTTGGCAGCTTCTGTGACCTGCACATAGGGAATAAGGGGAATTCTCGCCGATTACAAAAAATAGACTAGAAGACAATAGCAAAGGTCAAAGAGCTAGGTGTTTTGAAAAGATAAGTGAATAGAACAATCCTTTAGCCAGCAATACAAATAAAAAAAGAAGTGGGCTGAAGTAAAATTAGAAATGAAGGAGAAGGCATTACAACTGATACAGCAAACATACAAAAAAATTATGAGACAACCATGAGCAATTATACAGCAATCTAAAAAAATGAATAACTTTGTAGAAATATACACTTACCAAGACTAAATAATGAAGAAAATAAAATATGAAAGATTAATTTTAAAACAAATTGAAAAATATTAAGGAGTTTGAATCATTAATCAACAATCTCCTAACAAAAAACAACAAAAGAAAAGTATTGGGCCATATGGTTTCACTGGTAAAGTATACCAAATATTTAAATATTATTTAATAGTAATACTCAATTCTTCAAAGGAAATTAAAAAAAGAAGAGGGAACAATTCCAAATTCCTTTCACAAGGCCAGCACATTCCCCTGACACCAAAGTCAGACAAAGGCACCACAACAAATAAAATTAAAAGCCAATATCCCTGATGATGAAGAATGAAAAATCCTCAACGAAATATTAGCAAATAAAATTTAGCAATATATGAAAAGACTCATACACCATGGTCAAGTGGGACTTACAGAATAATGTTGATACCGTTGTAATAATCTTGTTATTATTTAACAGGAAAGGAGTGAAGGGAAGACTAGATAATACAGGCGTGCCATCTGTACAGCTTTTGCAACTTAACAATGTCCAAGTCTGTTCCCCGCTGATCAATGCGGGGAGGGACTGGACAGAGGCCGTTTGGACGCATGCCCAGTAAGGGCTGAGTGACACGGAAAGATGCTTACCTGTCAGTCACACCTGGAAGTGAGTCAGTGCCAGAATAGGTGTGGCACTGCAAGGGCAGGAAACCTAAATATTTAAAGCCCGCCTAGACAAAAAGAGTTCTCTCTCTTGTCAATTTCGGCTCGCTCATCTGCTGTCTGTGCTTGACCCCTGTTGCAGGGGGCACATTCCCCTGCATACACCCTCGTGGTGGCCCATGCCCATGTGGGCTCCACATAATGGACGAATGGACTTTATCTAGCCTGAGGCTCTGCGGACCCACTTCTACCATGGAGTGGAACCTGTGGACACTGGCCGTCAGTGGGCTCTGCTGGACCCCAGGTGGACCTTTTTTAGGATTGGGTTAAGGGGCATGGGATTTGGAACCCAAGGAATATAACTCTGCACCAATGAATTCTCCCTCGAGAATCTTAGAAAGTAATTTTTCTGAATATGTCACAAGAGCCAGCTCACATCCACTAGTACCAGGGAAATTGAACCCCCTAATTTCTCTGATATCAATGCTAGGATATCAAATCAATCAATGTTAAACTACATTATAAAATAAAGGATACAAATTATATCATCATCTCAATAGGTGCAGAAAAAGAATTTGACAAGTTCAACATCCAATCATGATGAAAACTCAACAAAGTGTGTATAAGAAGGAATGGATTTCAACATAGTAAAGACCATATATGACAAATCCACAGCTAATTTTATACACAATCGTAAAATGCCAAGAACTTTTCCTTTAAAGATCAGGAATTGTAGAAGAATGTCCACTCATACCCATTTTATTCCACATAATACTGCAACTCCAGCCACAGTAATTCAGCAAGAGAAAGAATAAAAGGCATTCAAATTGGAAAGGAAGAAGTAAAATTTTCTCTACTTGCTGATGATATATTACATATTGAAAGCACTCAAGAGTCAACCAAAAACCTGTTAGAACTAATGAATGTATTCAGGAAAGTTTTGGATGCAAAAATCTCTATATAAAAATTAGGTGTGTTTTTACACTTATAAGAAACTCTCAGAAAGAGAAGTTTAGAAAACTGTTTCATTTAGAGATGCATCAAAATAATAAAATATTTAAAATTAGATTTAAGTAAGAAGGTAAAAGATCTGTATCAAGAAAACTATAATACATTGATGAAAGAAAGTGAAGAACATGAATTAATGAAAATATATTTTGTGCTCATAGATTGAAATAATTAATATGTTAAGGAATCTACAAATTCATTACAATCCCTGTCAAAATTTCCAGAGCATTTTTTACAAAAAATAATTGTAGAATGTGTATGTAACCACAGAAGAACCTAAACAGCCAAAGAAATCTTGAGGTAGAACAAAGTTGGAATACTTCCTTATTCAAATCTCATGCATGCAGGCTCAATTAATGTATGTCAAAGGAGCCAAGAACATACAAGGGGGAAAGAAAGTTTCTTCAATAAAGGGTGTTGGGAAACCAGGTAGCCTCATGCAAAATAATGGCAAGGAACCCCTATCTTACACCATACACAAAAATCAACTCGCAGTGGATTGAAGACTTGAACCTAAGATTGGGAACTCTAAAACTCCTAGAAGAAAACACAGGAGGTAAGCTCCTTGACATTGGTCATGGAAATGATTTTTGGATTTTCACTAAAACCAAAGGCAACAAAAGCAGAAGTAAACAAGTGGGACTACACTGAAATAAAAACCTCTTGTAATGCAAAGGAGGTCATACAAAAGAGAAGAGTTTGAAAATCATATTTCTAATAAGGAGTTAAAGGGAAAAGCATGTAAATAATTCATCCAACTCCATAGCAAAAAGAAAAAATCTGGTTAATAAATGGGCAGAAAATCAAAACAGTCATTTTTCTACAGAAGATATACACATGGTCAAGTAGTACATGTAAGGGTGCATCACATCATTAATAATCAGAGAAATGCAAATCAAAACCAAAATAATATATCATTTACAACTATTAAAATTATATTTTATTATTTCAGAACACATTTTTCTTCCTGGCATTCTGTGGTTGTATGCTTCTACATCTGTAAAAAGTTGTGTTTTTATGTCCGGCCAGTGTGGTTCAGTGGTTGAGCATTGACCTATGAACCAGGAGGTCATGGTTCAATTCTAGTCAAGGGAGCATGCTCGGTTTGCGGGCTTGATCCCCAGTAGGGGCTGTGCAGGAGGCAGTCTATCAATGATTCTCTCTCATCATTGATGTCTCTCTTCCTCTCCCTTTCTTCCTCTGAAATTAACATATATATATATATATATATATATATATATATATATATATATATGTTTTTTATTAAATAAAGAAAAAATGAAATAAGTTTGGAAAGGATGTAGAGAAAAGGGAACCCTGTGAACTGCTGGTGGGAATGTAAATTGGTACAGCCACTGTGGAAAACAGTATCGAGGTTTCTTAAAATTAAAACACGTGACCATATGATCCAGCAATTCCACTTCTGTATACATACTTAAGGAAATAAAATGACCATCTAGGGTGCACGCCTGCTTTCCCCTGTTTATTGCAACATTATTTACATTATCTGAGACATGGAAACAACCTAAGTGACTTCCAAAAGATGAATGGATAAAGAAAATGGAATATATATATATATATATATATATATATATATATTGCAGTTTAAAAATTTGGAAATCATGCCATTGTGACAACATAGATGGGCCTTATTAAGTGAAACGTTTCAGACAGAGAAAGCCAAATGCTATATGATTTCAATACACGTAGATTCTAAAATCACTGAACTTGGAAACAAAGCAGATTGTGGTTGCAGAGGCAAGAGTTGTGGGGGGTGGCAATTTGGTGGTTATAAAAATGTATAGACTTCAAGTTCTGGGAATGTATATATGTGATTATAACAATCATATATTGTATGATTGGTAAGAGAGTAGATTTTTAAATTAAGAGAAAAAAATATCACTCCCAGGTGAATAGTGATAACTAAGTTGTGGCAATCATTTTATATTATATCAAATCATTATGGTGTACACTTCACTTATACAGTACTGTATGTCAATTATATCTCAAGAAAATTGTAAAAAATAAAAATAATTCCATTAAGTGTGAAAATTAAAGATCATCACCAGTGAAAATAAAGAAAAATTATCTTTGAATCCTTTATTGCTTTTCTGTTTTTAGATCTATACACATTTAGAATATGTTTATGTCCCAACTAATGATTTGAATGTCTAAAATGCTGTTTCCTTCTAGCTGCTCAGCCACTGATTTAACAGTTACCTCGAAGGGAAAATTAGCAGGTTGTTTTCCACTCCAAACAACCTTCATTTAATCCAAACTCAGATCCTCAAATTCTTCCTGTCTTCAAAGTTCTCTGGTGGCTTCAATCATAAGTTTTGTTTCAAAAAGGCCTATATTTCTGTGTTTCTTTTTTAAATATATTTTATTGATTTTTTACAGAGAGGAAGGGAGAGGGACAGAGAGTTAGAAACATCGATGAAAGAGAAACATTGATCAGCTGCCTCCTGCACACTCCCCACTGGGTATGTGCCCGCAACCAAGGTACATGCCCTTGACCAGAATCGAACCTTGGACCCTTGAGTCTGCAGGCCAATGCTCTGTCCACTGAGCCAAACAGGTTAGGGCATATTTCTGCATTTCTTGGTAATATGCTTGGTTTGAAACAGCCCAGTACATCATTGCTAATAGGGGCACTCTTGTATAAACCTATATAATAAAAGACTAATATGCTAGGTGTCCGACCATTTGTTCAACCATTCAACCAGTCTCTATGATGAGCACTGACCACCAGGGGGCAGACACTCAGACTGGTAGGTTAGCTTGCTGCTGCGGTCTGGCCAATCATGCCCTGGACCCCTCCTGCAGTCACTCCCGGGCTGGCCAACCTCCTGCATCCCTCCTTGTCCCTGATTGTGCACCTATGGGGTCCCTAGGCCTGGCCTGTGCTCTCTCATAATCCAGGACCCCTTGGGGGATGTCCACAGGCCAGGCCGAGGAGCCTCGCAGGTGCACGAATCCATGCACCAGGCCTCTAGTATATTTATAAGATACTTAAAATTCTACAATTGCACACACACTGGTCACCCTTCAGTCCATTTTGCAGCACTTTCTCCAATGCTACTTTATCTCTCCCATTTTTTTCCAAAGCTGTCTACTTCTTGTATTATCCATCTTTGCAACCCTGCAGTTAGCATATTGAATTTATATAGTATTTGCTTCATATATGCTTGTTGAGTTAATTTATGTACAAAAAATAATCATATTGGGGTTTAAGTATTTCTCCTCAGTTAATCCAGAAAAAGCTTACCTTTTCTTTACAACAGTCTTTCCGGTCATTATTTGAAGATAGTTGTTATTTTTCCTAATTACTTTTCCTGTGCAGGTTAAATGTTCCCAGTGCCTTCCACTGTGCTCCACGAGATAATCTTTGCATTTTCTACCAAATGAGTTCCAATTTTTCATTTTCTTCTTAATACACTTCAACATCAATTGCCAATTAAAATCTGTCATTTCTCACTCTCATGTTATAATTTCAGGTATACTCATTCAAATACCAATAATTTTCAGTGTTATATTTAATC
Organism: Myotis yumanensis; assembly: GCF_028538775.1. Lineage (NCBI taxonomy): Eukaryota > Metazoa > Chordata > Mammalia > Chiroptera > Vespertilionidae > Myotis > Myotis yumanensis. The sequence goes on from NW_027223759.1 coordinate 90,367,177, forward strand.
TCACTCTGATTATTCAACCATTACTTTCTGAGAAATTTCTACACTATGAATTACCTCTATGTCATTCATTACTGAGAAATAATAACCCAGAGAATTGGAGATTTGTACAAACTGGGCAGTGTACTACATGTGGCTAGTCTGACCAAGATGCACTGTTAAACACACACTGAATTTCAAAGGATTAGTTGAAAAATATAAGCTACCTCCTTTATAATTTTATATTAATTATATATTAAAATGATAGTATAATAAATAAATTGTATTAAAAACTACATGATTGAAATTATTTTACCTATCACCACTTACTTTTTAAACAATTGATTAGAAAATGTTCAATTACATACATGGCTTTCTTTTGTGCCTCACACTTTGTCTCTGACAACACTGGCTGAAGACCACACCACTGTCCCTTACACAGAACTGGAGCTCAGTTTCTCTTACTTTACCTCCCTGTTGACTGTCTCTGCGCTACGTGGCTTAAGAAGAAACCAAATTCTACACAATTATGTGATACAAAGTCTCTCTTCATCTGGGACGCCCTATAGTAGATTCTGCCTGGAGTAATTTCATAAACTGACTTCTTTGATGGATGACAGCAGAGGCCTGGGAATGTTCTTCTCTGTGATTTTGGAGGTAGGGTCTACTCATTCTTACATTAATCCCCATTTACATTAATTTCTCTTTACATCAGTCTCCTTAAGACAGACTGAGTGAGGGAATGCTGTTCTCAGTGGCCCTCTCACTTTTAAAACTTTGCACATAGTGTGTGACCTGTGGAAGAATGATTAGTCAGGGCATGGAAGTCGCCTGCAGCAAGGTTCTATTATGCTAGTTTTTCCTTTAGCTTGACCCCATGTACATTTTGCATTAAAAAATAAAATAAAGGTATGATTTGATCCTCATTCTGCTAGATTCAGTCTTGCAACTGAAAGAAGTCTATTTTTATCTTAACATTGGAGGTTGCCTCTAGGGTTGCTGAATAATTAAGAACCACGTTTCCTGTAGTTCTTCAATAAAAAGGGACCGAGGCCTTTTTCAATCATCAGTTAATAACAGAACACAGCGTTAAGGTTGCAGTTTAGAAAAGTTGTAATTTTTATTGAGTGAAATTGGCACTTTTATTCGCACCTTTTCTCCACTAAAATTGCTAATTCCTTGATATTCCAGGATCTGTGTGAAAACCCACAGGCATCTTGTGACGTGGGTAGTGTTCATCTGACAGTTCAAGGGAATCTGTAAGTCAGTGGTTCTCAACCTTCTGACCCTTTAAATACAGTTCCTCACGTTGTGACCCAATCAGAAAATTATTTTCATTGCTACTTCATAACTGTAATGTTGCTACTGTTATGAATCATAATGTAAATATCTGACATGCAGGATGGTCTTAGGCGATCCCTGTGAAAGGGTCGTTCGACCGCCAAAGGAGTCGCGACCCACAGGTTGAGAACCCCTGCTGTAAGTGAACATAGCATTTAGCTACAGGTCTCTCTTTGGCAAATAACTTCTCATCTGAATGACTCTAAGTACAGACTCTCATACGGGATCCTAGTCAACTTCCACTGTAGCTCGAGTTTAGGAAATAAGACATCCTCTAGTCTCATTGCTTCTCTTACACCCCACTTTTAATTCTCTGTAGCCCCCCTGAACACCTTAGTCTGTGACAACTCATGGTTTGTTGTGTGGGATATCAGTCATGACAGGACTGACGCCGCTTCTCTGGAATTCTCTCAGAGTGACAGCAGGAGAAAAACAACAAAACACACAATCCCCTTGGTTTACATGTGATGCAACTTCACAACCAAAGGACATAGGTCTCCAGGGTCACATGGGTTAACAAAATATGATCAAAGGGGCATACTGTCAATTTGTGTACAATAATTCATTTATTTTCATTACTTCCTTAATATCTAGCTCATTTCTTCATATTTCTCATTTTTCAGTTCATACCAGAAAACTAACTTGCTCCAATGTAAGGCTAAATAAATGATCATGCCCACTTCCAACAAATCCCGTTATTCTATTAGAGCCGTATCTCTTGTCTTTAGAGCAAGTATAATTGTTTGGAAATCATAAATTTGCTTAATCAGGTACCTATTTCTCTCTTCCATTAGAGTCTAAGTTCCATTTCCTTTTTCTGTTTTGTATCCAACATCTAGCCCAGTGTGTATAATATGAAGGGTGAGACAAACTGTGTGATAAATATTACTGAGTCCAGAAGAGAGTCCCTGTTTCATACAGAAACATGGGATGCCACGCAGGATGATCAGGAGGAATCAGGGCAAGGTTTAGTTGAGCAACAAAATTTGTCAGACTGGGAGGTTGAATTGCAAAGGAAGGTCTGAGAACTGGGTGAATCTAGGAATTTCTACCAGTTGCAGAATTGATACATTTTAATATATAACTCAATAAGACCTCCATCTGTATATACTTTTTATTTATATTAATATTTTAACCCACTAAATATGCTCTATTTATTGGACCAGTCTAGGTTATTCTTTTTTCTTATTTTCTGTATTTTGCATAGTGAGTTCTTAAGTCCAGTCTGACATTCTGTTAGTATCATCTGCTTCTTTTTGTTGGGATCCTTGTTATTATCTGCTGATTTTTTAAAAATCTATATCCAAGTGATTACAGCTCAATGTATGTATTCTTCATCATAAAATTAACATAAATGTTTCCTCCAATGATAGCTGCAGTGTTCTAACTACCTGATCATTTATTTTTCTGAAATGGCATTTCTTTCTGGCTTTATTTAATGGATCTCATCTGATCTGTGTGTTTGCATATATTGATGTCTGCATTCCTTTCTAGGTTTGAAGGAGAGTGAGCATCATGGAAAGAAAATTCAAATGTCTTTTAAGGATATTAATCTGACACAATTCATGAGTGAGGTCAAAGCTGAAAGCAGCAGAGCACATCACCTGTCCTCATATACCAGTGCTGCTCTAAATAATCGCAATAAAACGTGCACCCAAACTCGCACTAATCAGCAGCTTCTCTGCTCATTATTTGCAGCTTTTACGGATAGAACAGTTGGGACACAAGTCCATGAGCCAAGTTTTTCTGGGATTCAAAGTCCAGGAACAGACTGCATGAATTAAAATGAAGTCCTCCCTAAAAATATTGGATAAAAACACATTTTTTTAATGGCCAACCAACTAGGAAAGAAAGAGAAATTTCTAAAGCCAGAAACAATTAGAGGTAAGGATAGGGACTCCCTGTAATTGTTTACACTTCTGTGAACATGTGTATTGAAGGAGAACATATTTAAGATTTTAATTATGTAGCAACATGCCCAGGATCAGATATTAATATTCATACAGTGATTAGAGAGGAAGTGTTTAATTGCATGGTTAGAAAAGATAATACAATTATTATACATTAATGGGTCATGCACCGTTACTAGAAATAATTCTCAACAAACACCAAAAAAACTGCTCTGGGTCCCTCCCATTCCCCCTAAAATCTACCCGTCATCCTTCTTTACCCAATTCTTCTCCAGAACCCTGGCCTGTGGAAACCATATCGACTGGGTTGTTTGCCTTCTGGATTTAGATAGGGGTTCACCAGTGGGAGTACAGCAAGAAAAGGAAGGAATGGAGGGCAGGGCTGGGCATTCCCTTCCCTGGCTTCTTGTTTACAGCTTTTCCACATGCAGGTGCTTCCCTGAACTAAGGTAGAGGGGCGCTCAATACAGTTTTACCAGCTCATGTTTCTAACCCATGACTCTGTCTTCTCTCTGCTTCAATCATAGTGTCAGTCACTGAGCATTTCTATTACCATCCCTGAGGTATTATATTCTTTTTTTTATAGTTCTATCACTTTTACAAAAATAAACTCTATTATTTAGAGTAGTTTTTAGGTTTACAGAAAAATTGTGCAGAAGGTACAGACAGTTTCCATTTCTCACATTCTCCCAATTTCTTTGTTATTACAGTCTTACATTAGAGTGGTACCTTTTTTTTAAAAAAATATATATATATTTTATTGATTTTTTACAGAGAGAAAGGGAGAGAGATAGAGAGTTAGAAACATTGATGAGAGAGAAACATCGATCAGCTGCCTCCTGCACATCTTCCACTGGGGATGTGCCCGCAACCAAGGTACATGCCCTTGACCGGAATCAAACCCAGGACCCTTCAGTCTGCAGGCCGACGCTCCATCCACTGAGCCAAACCAGTTTCAGCTAGAGTGGTACCTTTGTTACAATTGTATTATACAGAACTAGAGGCCCAATGCATGAAATTTGTGCATGGGGGGCAGTCCCTCAGCCTGGCCTGCAATGATGCCAGCATCCCTCACCTCGGACTCCGCCCCAAGGCCCCTGCACTCCCCTCTCTTCACCTGGCCAAGCACATCTGTTCAGCTTTAGAAGTTATTTACTTACTGATGGTTAGTAAATAACTTCTAAAGCTGAACACGTTGCTGCGAGCCCAGCGTTTCTCACCAGGGATTCTGGCCCCAGGCCCTTCTACTCCCCTCCTTTGGCCCCTCGTGAACGCTGGGCTGGCGTTGCAGGGAACCCAGCATCCCTTGCCGTGGACTCTGGCCTGAGGCCCCTGCCCTCCCTTTCCTCCACCCAGCCGGGGCACAGACACTGGACTCATGTCCCCATCAGCCCAGCATTCCTTGCCATAGACTCCAGCACGATACCCCTCCCCTCCCTCTCCCTGACCAGGGTGCGGATGCTGGACATCCATGGAGGCAAACTCTGAGAGCCCAGCATTCCTTGCCGTGGACTCTGGCCGGAGGCCCCTGCCCTCCCCTCCCTGCGTGCGTCCAGTGTGCAGACTCTGGTCCAAGACCCCTCCCCTCCCCTCCTCTCCCCTCCCTCTGTCCGACCAGGGCACAGACTCTGGCCCAAGGTCCCTGCCTTCCCCTTTCTTCAACTGGCCGAGCACACATGTTCAGCTTTAGAAGTTATTTACTTACTGATGATTAGTAAATAACTTCTAAAGCTGAATACGTCACCACAAGCCCAGCGTTCCTCGCCAGGGACTCAGGCCCCAGGCCAATCCCATCCCCGCCTTCAGCATGGACGCTGGGTTGGGTTCGCAGGGAGCCCAGCACCCCTCACTGTGGACTCTGGCCTGAGGCCCCTCCCCTCCCTTCCTTCAGCACAGATGCTAGGCTCACGTTACTGCAAGCCCAGCATTCCTTGCCACGGACTCCAGCCCAAGGCCCTTGCCCTCCCGCCCCTCTGCCCAGCCGGGGCGCAGACACTGGGTATTTCTTGAGGCTGACTCTGGCTCGAGGCACCTCCCCTTCCCTCCCTCCACGCAGCTGGGCCAGACGCTGCACTCGCATTGCTGGGACAATGCTGCCAGCATCCCGCCCCGGCCACTATGGGTGCTGTCATCTTTGTTGCTGAGTGATGGTTAATTTACATATTAATCTTTTATTCCATAGGATAGTTTTACTGGCCTAAAAATCCCATGTTCTATCTATTCATCTTTTCCTTCTTCCCTCAAAATACCTAGCAACTGCTAATCTTCTTACTATCTTCATAGTTTTGCCTTTTCCAAATTGTAATCTTATTCCACTTAGCCTAATACTCCACAGGTCCAGTCATGCAAGTCACAAAGGATAAGATTTGCTCCTTTTTCACAGCTGAGTAATATTCCATTGAGTAAATGTACAACTGCTTTTTTATCCACTCATCTACTGATAGAAAGTTGAGCAGCTTCCAAATCTTGGATATCTAATCTAATAAAAGAGAAACATGCAAATTGACTGCATCTCCACTATGCCCCAAGCCACACACACCAGCCAATCAGAGCAAATATATGTAAATTAATGCAACAAAGATGACGGCCAGCAGCCACAGAGCTGGAGCAAGCAGGAGGCTTGGTTGCCCCAGTAATGGAGGAAGCCAAGCTTCCTGCCTGCCCTGGCAGGCTGTGGCCTCTGCTCAAGGCAACAAAGTTTCAATAATAGATACCTGCTTCCAGTCAGCCTCTACTGGGAGCTTGGGTGGCTGGGGACCATGGCCAGCCTGCAAACAGCCATCAGCCCCTCACCCAGGCTGGCCACACCCTCATGGGGTGAGGGTCCCTGCTGGGGTCTTGGCCAGCCTGCAAACAGCCATCAGCCCCTCGCCCAGGCTGGCCAGGCAACCCAGTGGGGACCCCCACCCTAAAGGGGGTGTGGCCAGCCTGAAAACGGCCCTCAGCCCCTCACCCAGGCTGTCCAGGCACCCCAGCAGGACCCCCACCCTGATCTGGGGCACCCTTCGGAACAAACCAGCCATTCCCCACCCATGCACTAGGCCTCTATCATATATAATAAAAGAGCAATATGCAAACAGCAGAATGACGGGGAATGACTGCTCACTATGACACACACTGACCACCAGGGGGCAGACACTCAATGTAGGAGCTGCCCCCTGGTGGTCAGGCACTCCCACAGGGGGAGCTCTGCTCAACCACAAGCCAGGCTGATGGCTGCCAGTACAGTGGTGGTGTTGGGAGCCTCTCCTGCCTCCTCAGCAGCGCTAAGGATGTCCGACTGCAGTTTGGGCCTGCTCCCCGCTGGCAAGTGGACATCCCCCGAGGGCTTCCGGGCTGCCAGAGGGATGTCTGATTGCCATCTTAGGCCCAATCCCCCGAGGAGCAGGCCTACGCCAGCAGGTGGTCATCCCCCGAGGGGTCCCAGACTACAAGAGGGCACAGGCCGGACTGTGGGACCTCTCTGAGTGCACACATTTTTGTGCACTGGGCCTCTAGCTATAAATAACACTGTGATGAACACAGAAGTGCCTGTATTCTTTCAAATTACGGTTTAATGTTTCTTTGGATTTATCCCAGAAGTGGAATCATTGAGTCATGAGGCAGTTCCATTTTTAATTTTCTGTGGTAACTCCACACTTTTTTCCACAGTAGCTGGACCTGCATTAAGAAACTAATGAATCTGCATTCTCACCAACATTACTTGAGGGGTCCCTTTTCTCTGAATCTTTACCAACACTTGCTTGATGATAACCATTCTGACAGGTGTGAGGTGATATCTCATTGAGGTTTTAATTTTCATTTATCAGATGATTAGTGACTTTGAGCCACTTTCCACATGTTCATTGGCCATCTGCATGTCTTCTCTGGAGAAGTGTCTATATTGGTCCTATGCCCATTTTTTTATTTGATTATTTGGATTTTTGGTTTTGAGTTGTATGAGTTCTTTATAATTTTTGGATATTAGATATTAATCCTAATCAAGATGTACCATTGACAAAGTGGGTTGTCTCTTTGTTTTATTGATGGTTTCCTTTGCTGTTCAAAAACTTTTTAGTTTGATGTAGTCTCATTTGTTTATTTTTTCTTTTTTAAAAAATATATTTTATTGATTTTGTACAGAGAGGAAGGTGGAGAGACAGAGAGTCAGAAACATCAATGAAAGAGAAACATCAATCAGCTGCCTCCTGCACACTCTCTACTGGGGATGTGCCCCCAACCATGGTACATGCCCCTGACTGGAATCGAACCTGGTACCTTTCAATCTATCTGCTGACACTCTATCCACTGAGCCAAACCGGCTAGGGCTGTTTATTTTTTCTTTTGTTTCCCTTGCCTAATGAGACATATCAGAAAAAAATATTGTTTTAAGAAATATCCAAGCTTTTACTACCTATGTTTTCTTTTAGGATTTTTATGTTTTGAGTCTAACATTTAACTCTGATTCATTTTGAGTTTATTTTTGTGTATGGTTTATGAAAGTAGTCTAGTTTCATTTTTAGTAAGTACTTGTCTTATTTTCCCAACACCATTTATTGAATAGACTATCTTACCTCTTATATGATCTTGCCTCCTTTGTCAAATAGTAATTAACGGTAAAGGTATGGGTTTATTTCTGGGCTCTCTATTCTGTTCCATTGATCTATGCCTATTTTTATACCAGTACCATGCTGTTTAGATTACCATGGTTTTGTAGTATAGTTTGATATCAGGTAGTTTGAGTCCTCCAAATTTGTTTTTATTTCTCAAGATTGCTGTGGCTATTCAGAGTCTTTTGTGGTTCCATATAAATTTTTGGAATATTTGTTCTAGTTCTCTGAAATATGCCAATGGTATCAAATTGTGTTGAATCTATACATAGCTTTGGGTTATCAAATCTTCCCAAGCTTGCAGTGGCCTTACCTACACGCCCACTCTAGCCAATGCCCTGGTCCCAGGTATGACTGACAAGCACCTTCCCATGTCACCCAGACCTTACTAGGCATGTGTCTATTGTCTAGTCCCTTCCCCAGTGATCTTCGGGGAGCAGCCCTGCAGGGTGTCAAACTGCAGCTTCCTGGCAAAGCTATCCCAATGGCATGCCTATGTTATCTGTCCTTCCCTTTCCTCCTTTCCTGTTATTAATACTCAGGTTATTACAACAATATCACTATTATTAAAAATAAAAGCAACATTTGATAAGGTAATGACTGAAAAATTTTAAGATTAAATCCCTAAATCTAAAACTGAGCATATTGTCAAAAAATAAACAGTGCCCAAAAGTGTTTAAAATATCTTAAAATGGGAAAGATATATTTCCCCCCAAAAAAACAAGATAAATAGGTTGCATTTTCAACAACTTCAATCTTCTCCAAAGACCATGGGGAAATATCTTTAAACTGCTCAGGAAAATATGTCCACTAAATTATTATTCAAGAATGAGAATGATTCTTTTGTAAAACAAAGAATGAGAGTTTGTTGCTCAAACCTATGCTGAAACATTTATTAAAAGGCCCATATGAGATAAAAAAATCCAAAAAGATGATAAAGATGCAAGAAATACTCAAAAAAAACCTGTTAAGTAAGTGAGTTATTTTAAATGAACATTTTCTTCTAATGTCAAACCTTTTCATACACTCTAAAACAGTGGTTCTCAACCTTCTGGCCCTTTAAATACAGTTCCTCATGTTGTGACCCAACCATAAAATTATTCTCGTTGCTATTTCATAACTGTAATGTTGCTACTGTTATAAATCATAATGTAAATATCTGATATGCAGGATGGTCTTAGGCGACCCCTGTGAAAGGGTTGTTCGACCATTAAAGGGGTCGCGACTGACAGGTTGAGAACCGCTGCTAAAATATCTAGATTATTAACATTAAACTTTGTGATTTTATTTAATAACCAGAAGCCCAGTGCATGAAATTCGTGCACTGGTAGGGTCCCTAGTGGCTGGTGGTGGCCGGCCAGGTATTCCCTCCCTTCCCCCCACTGGCCCTGCCCGTGGTTGAACTTCTGCAAGAACTCCCAGTCGAGGGGACAATTTGCATACTACACTTTTATTATATAGGATACTAGAGGCCCGATGAACGAAATTCGTGCAAGGGGCTCAGCCCTAGCAGCCCTGGCTGCCTTGTGGCCCTGGCTGCCTTGCGGCCCCACCCACTGGTCATTCTGAAAGGTTGTCCAGAAGGTTGTTCCACCATCCAGTCTAATTAGCTCTTTATTATATAGGATTTTTTTTTCTTCAATAGTGAAGAAATGAATATTTTGGTTATAATTGTGAGGATAGATCCCCATTAGGTGGAAAAATAAATGTCCTTAATTGCACTCTATATAATATCTATGTCATGGCACCCCTAGTGTTTTGCAAGATGTATTACAAGTTAATTGGAGGAAAAAGAAAAATAAGAAAGGAGAAAGGAGACCATACAGGTGCTCTTCCAATGTAAATACGCATACAAACCATCTTGTTACTACCTGGATTTGATTGAGTACTTTTAGGTGAAGCTTGACTCTCCTTCAAGCTCTAAGTAATGATTTTTTTTGTTGCACTGGGCATGCTCAGAGTGGCTAGTAGTATTTCCATACCTTCTGAAGGGAATGATACTATTTACAAGTCTTACAAATGGCACAAGGCAATCACTGTACATAGATTATTTACTAAATTGAGAACACTGTCTTTTATTTGTGTTAGATCTTTAGTTTATTCTTAATTCTTACTTTATGTTTACCTTATTCCCGAAAAGGTTGGAGTGCCAGACACCTTACCTAATATTTCAGATAAGCCCTACATCCTTAGCACAGGGCATGCTTTACAATTCCAGGTGTGGTTTCGCTGTAGACTACAGGAACAGCACCAGGTGTCTGACGGACTGGTGGGCTCAAACCAAACCTGGGTTCAGCAACCTCAGTACTTGGGTTCTGGCTAGGAAAGAATTCAGAGCCAAGACCCAAACTGTAAGAGCACATTTATTTGGTAAATGACAGAGGTAGAAGTACTTCCTAGGAAAAATGGGCTTAGGAAACAAGTTAAGGAGGTAAAGGAAGGGTTCTTGGAGCTTGGAAGCAAGGAAGCTAATGATAATATGCCTGGAGGAGGGAGAGGGCAAGGGAAAGGTGTGGGATGTTCCAGGGAAGGAGAGAACACTGAGCCCTCTGTCCTAAGGGCTTAAGGGTGGAGACTTTAGGGGAGTTCCTGGGGGAAGATCTTAACAGAATATGTAGCAGTTTTCCTGGTGGGTTGGCTGGCACCAGGGCAGGGGGTCATTATTCAATGCAGCTGGTTTTGTTGCTTATCTGGGCCTGGAGCTGAAATACACCTGAAGCCTAGAGGTTATCTCTAGGGAGGAAAGGTCAGGGGGCCCGAACCACAGGACCAGAGATATGCTAGGGGAGGGAAAGTCACCCTGGGAGTGAGGTCCCACCCTACAATTGATTGTCCATTTCTAGGCACCTGGGGCTTTCCGTCCTGGTGACCTTCTGTGCCTGGCCCATCCTTCTTGCTCGGCTCATGTCTGTCTAACTGCTGACCTCACCTTTTATCTGCTATTTACACTAGCATCACATTTTCAATTCTCTTTCCTGTAAGTAAACGACTTGCTTAACATAGATGATCACAGCAAACCATCTCACACAAATGTGGGGGTAATTCCTCAACTGCTCCTCTTCTGCTTTTCCCTCACATTGCCTTGCTGTTAACTAACTAGAGCACTTCTCCCATCTCTAATTAAGCCATTCAACACATGGTTTAGCATCATAAGATGTAGAGTGCTTTTATCATTACAGGTAAAGCAATAAGAATGAGGTTAATAGTATTCCTTTCTGCAGTGGAGGAAAACAGAGCCAGATGGGGCTGAGCCATTTGTTCTTAAGTCTGAGGCAGATCCTGGTGACAGATGGGTAATGAATGCCAAAGCCATCGGAGTTGACTTTCCCTATTGTGTTACTTAATACTTGGGTGATTGCTTCACTGTTATCACAGGAAGGAAATAGTAAGGTCTTTAAGAAGTGTTTTGGATGTTCTGATTTAAGGTTGCTTAGAAATGGCTAGTATAACTCCCCCTCCCCTTTAATTTTAACTTACATTTCTTTACCAGTGAGAAGTGAATGGCATAAGAAGACAAAATGTATTTAAGAAAAGGGCTTGGCTTGGACTTCATTCCAAGGGAAGTAGGTGGAAACATGCCTAGTGATTCCAGAATGTTCAGGTTGTCCCTCGTTCTGTCCTTCCATTCTCATGCCCTGCACTTACCCCTGTCTCTCCTCCCTACACTGAAACCTGACGTTATTTTGGGGTGGAGGCCACATGCTTCTTTTTCCACAGGATGGAAAACAGTTCAAGAAATAAACCCGTTGGGGAAAGAAGCTCAGTGATGTGCTCACCTTAAGGAAGGAATGAGTGACATTTTTCTAAGATTATTTGTGATGGATAAAAATGCACTAAGTGTATTTAAACAAAAGGAAGATTATAGAAGGGAAACTGGTTCAGGCAACAAGGTCAAACTCAGAGTTTGGCTGGAGCCAATAGACTTACAGTTTTATCAGAAATGGTGAATACACTAAAATACTAACATTTATAGTTTCCTATTTATCCTATCTGAGATGAGGCCTTATGTATATGATACATTCAAGATCATTACTGAGTGCACTGGTGAAATGAAAATGAATCTTTACTACTGTCATTTTATGATGCATGCTAATGACTATTTGCCATAGGAAAATGAAACAAATAAACAAAAAAGCAAAAACAAAATTTGGGACTAAAAGTAATCTAGGTTAAAACCTCAGCCCAGCCCAAATCTAGATATAGTGGTCTTAGGATAATGTCTTTGAGCCTCTGCTTTTTCATCTGTAAAATGGGGGTAACGTGCATAAGAAATATTGAAGATCAAGAGTTGTGAAAGATTGCCCTGGCCGGTGTTGCTCAATAGTCAGAGAATTGGCCCTTGCACCAAGTACAGCAGAGGTTAAAGGCCCACTCGCCTGTACGCATGGGTGCAGGCAAGGACGCAGCAGTATTCTTAGGTTAAAGGACCTTTGCCCTAGGCATGCACAAGGGCAATGACTCAGCAGTCACACTATATATGCTGCACAAGTGCATCCTTATGTAACCAGCTCATGTTAATGTAGCACCGACTTCTCTAATTGGCACGAGGCCTCTTTTGTTTGAGTGTGTACATAGGTGCCTCTGGCCAGCCAGCTGTTGGGTGCTTTGTTCATAATAAAGCATGCTCCACCCACCTGCTGTCACTCATATGTTCTACCAATTTTCTGCACCCAGAGGGGTCAAGGCCCTGGCTGAGGAACTTGCACCCAACACTTCATGTAGTCAGCAAGATTCTGGTAAGTAGCCCATCTACCCCGCCGGAGGACATGTGGCCTCTGACTGGGCTGTTATCTGGTAGCCATGGTCCTGATGATTTGGACCCCTTCCTTCCCTCCCCCCCGACCCCGCCCCATCTCCGAGACTGGGAGCAGGTTGAGGTACTGCCAGAGGCATTAGAGAAGGCTTTGTTATCCCTAATGGAACAGATTCCCAAAGACCAGCAGGAGGCTGCCGGCAGGTAGACTGGTTGCTCCTAACAGCCTCGAAACTAACACTGAGAGACGCTGGCTCAGGAAGCTAAGGTTCAGAGTTACAGACCCTGGAGGAGGCATTGGAGTCTGGCACACTTGCTAGAGCAGGGGGTAGCCTCCCTGGGACCTGAGGGCTGGGGAGAAAAAGGGCCAGAAGACGGCTCAGAGGACAGTGTTACAACTGGTGTAGTGGCCCCTGTCCTACAGGTGTGATGGATAATGAAAAGGCGTCTGGAGCACATCAGCCTGTGGTCCAGGAGGGTTAGAGTTAGGGTAGGGTTAGGGACAATCCTATAGCCAGTTGCCTTAGGTCCTGGGTGACCTCGCCCAAGTTGGGAGTGGCACAAAGCCTTTGCAAAGTGGGGGACCTTTTTGGAACAGAGGGCAACGGTGAGGATCAGCCCTCTGTCACAGGAATTGCAAGCCCTGTTGGGTCCTGTGATATGAGACCCTCTCAAGGGATGAAACTCCTGTGGAGGAGGTTCTCCCTATCCATTCCTAGAGGGTCCGCCACCCCTCCCAGAGACCATGTGGTACATGGACTGGTCAAGTAGAGGGAACCCTGCTACAATGGACGACAGTGGCTGTCCTTTTGGATACAGACAAACTGTGGTTCAATTCTGCTACTGGGCAAAGTAGCCAATGGGTTAAATTGTGAGCAACCTGGATGCTTTTGACAATGGACCCTGGCCCTGTGGCCATTGGAACAGATAGCTGGGCTGTCTTTAAAGGTTTGACTTTGTGGTTGCCACAATGGCACCAGCAGCAGTGGATGATAGAACATTGCCCTGTATGGGGACAGGACATGTGGAAGGAGATATGGGAAGTAAGAACTTCCAAAGAGGCAACAACATACCATCTGAGTGGTCATCAACCCCTGTTAGCCCCTGGGAATGATGGTCTCAGTTTCTCTTTTGTTTCTTCAACCAGGGTGAGCTTGGCGAACAGCGTAGTGTCATGGACACGCACCTATGCTCAAGTGCACAGTGTCTCCCATTGTTGGGTATGCACAGAGCTTCCCCTAGGAGTGTCTGGTGAATTCCCATGGCACATCCAATTGGACATGGTTAGCTAACCAAGACTTTGGCAACATTTCCTGGGACCCTGTGGGCTGAGCCATAGAGGCTCTGATCTGGCAGGACCATGGTGATACTCGCCCCTTTATAGGTTATGTGATCTGGAATGGATGGAGGTGGTTGCTAGGGGAACAAGTAGAATTAAGAGAACTCACAGGCAGGTATGTGGAGCAGCAGTGATGCAATAAGAATCATGTTGTCAGCTAGCTGCCTCCAGACTTGGGCACTAACATAACAACAAATGTTGAGGTCTAGAAGCTCAGGAATGGGAAGTGTTATACCTGTAAATACAATGATCCCAGGATACTTATGGGTGTGTGGGAGGTATGGCTGGCCCTACCTCCCAGCACATTGAATGGGACAGTGTACCTGGGGTAGGTCTATATCCCTGGGAGATCCCCCATAACTGGGACTCAGTATACCACCTCAGTGGCATCAAGTTAAACGGACTCCCTGGTGGTTTTACCTCTTAGCTGTATTCCTTCATGCATGAGGAGCAATTAAAGTAGAGTTAGAAGTGACAGCCTTAGATAAGCATACAGCTAAAGCCTTGAATCAGATCCGGCAAACCCTTACCCTAATGATGGATGAAATGCAGATGTGCAAAGTGGTGCTGCAGAATAGAATGGCACTAGACCTGTTAACTGCTGCACAAGGGGGCACTTGTGTCAACCTGCATGTAGAGTGGTGTAAACGTGTGCCTGACAATCAAGGGAATGTAACCAGTGCCCTGCAAGAAACAGACAGGGAAGTGAAGGCCACATAAGCACTCTACCATGACTACCTCTGAGCTTGGTGGGATGGACTGTCAGGAGTATGGCACTGAGCATTTGTCAGTTTTGCTATTGGGGCCAGAGTACTGATCATAATATGTTGTAGTCTGTATTGCTGTTGTGGACTCTGTGCTCAAGGAGCTGGCATGTGGGCCAGGGTAGCCCATAGAAACCATCTGGCATAAGGGGTGGAGTGTAGGGGCCTTGACCAAAGTATGCCATAGATTAAAGGCCCACTCACCATAAGCATGCATGCAGGCGAGGACACAGCGGTATCACTACGGTAAAGGCCCCTTCCCCCTAAGCATGCACGAAAGCAACGACTCAGCAATAGCACTATACATACTGTGCAAGCTCATCCTTATGTAACCTGCTTATGTTAATGTAGCACAGACATCACTAATTGGCACGAGGCCTCTTTTGTTTAAGTGTGTATATAAGGTGCCACTGGCCAGCCAGTTGTTGGCTGTTTTGTTCATAATAAAGCATGTCCCACCTACCTATTGTCACTCATATCTTCTTCCAATTTTCTGCACCCAGAGGGGTCAAGCCCTGGCTGAGGAACTTGCACCTAACAGAGGGTCACAGATTTGATTCCTGGTCAAGGGCACATAGCTGGGTTGCAGGTTTGATGCTGGACTTAGTCTGGGTGTGTGCAGGAAACTGCTAGGGTCACAGAAGGAGGTACACATGAAGCCAAAAGTGGTAAAGTATAATACATTTACTAGAGGCCCAGTGGACAAAATCCGTGCACTGGGGGGGAGGGTCCCTCAGCCCAGCCTATACCCATTCCTATCTGGGACCCCTCAGGGGATGTCTCACAATCTGGGACTGCTGGCTCCCAACCACTCACCTGCCTGCCTGACTGATTGCCCCTAACTGCTTCTGCCTGCCAGCCTGATCAGCCTGATCAGCACCTAACCACTCCCCTGCCAGCCTGATTGATGCCTAACTGCTCCCCTGCTGGCCCAATCGCCCCCAACTGCCCTCCCCTGCTGGTCTGGTTGCCCCTAACTGCCCTCCCCTGCTGGCCTGATTGTCTACCCCTGCCCTCCCCTGCCGGCCATCTTGTGGCTGTGGGTGCCGCCATCTTTGAGGGCATGGCAGTCATTTACCATATTCCCTCCTTATTGGCTGTGGGCGCCGCCATCTTTGCGACAGTGTGAGGGTCAATTAGCATATTCCATCTTTATTAGATAGGATTAGTGTCCTGGTGCATGGATTCATGCACATTGAAAGGAAATTAATTAGAAAAAATATTTTAATATCGCCATTCGCCCTTTCTCTATAATAGAAGTGTCAACCAAATTCATGATCAACAATGACAGATAAAAACATATGCATGCAATTAGCGCCAGCGAGAACTTTATATATATAATATATATATATATATATAGAGAGAGAGAGAGAGAGAGAGAAACTTGCTTAATTAGACCTGCTTTCTGATTTAGCTAAACTTTTTCTAGCCCAGTGAATCACCCCAACTTCTCATTCAGGTAATTTTCTGCAACACAGCAGTAAATATCAACATGATGCAGATTATTATTTTAGATCATGCAGGAGAACAAAGGGTAAAATATTTAACTGCAGCAGTGTTTGACTATATTCTGCAAAGTGAGAAAACCTGAAGTCATTTTCAAGGTCCACCATTTCTTACTTCTTTTCAGTGGGGTCAAGTCTCTAAGCTTTCTAAATCTCCACTTTCTGGCTAATGAAAAGAAAATAGGATTCTATTGAGTCTCTTATCTACCTACTTCAGGACTTCTGTGAGGATCAAATGAGATGAGGCATGGGAAAATGATTCACAGATATTTGGTTAAAGTGTGAAATGTTTCCACCTGGCTATAAAGCAAGTCATATTCCTTGGCTGAAGAAACTCCAAGGAGGCTATTTGCTAGGGAGAGAAAGCAGGCATTGCTACATGACAGCATTACCTGGAGACCACAGCCACCATTTCTGAGCTGGGTTGGGCTGTGGGCCACATTTTGTGCCATGGGGTCTCAGCAGTGTTGGCTGCAATTTGGTGGGCTGTCACTTTGGGGTGGTGGTGGGGCCTGTGTCCCTCTTGGGGGAAGCCAAGTGTTGGTTTGTGGGTGCCAGGTCCGCTGTGCCAGTTCTCTGTAAATGGCCAGTGCGCATCAGGGCAGCTCCTGCATTGAGCATCTGCCCCCTGGTGATCAGTGTGCATTACAGAGACCGGTTGGATGGTTGGACACTTAGCACATTAGCCTTTTATATATATAGATTAGGTCATCTGGGAAACCAGATGGACTGAGCCCCCAAATGGCTTCAGCACCCAGAAACAGGGAGTCGGAAATTTTAAAGGACTCTAGGCAGGCTTTTTTGAGTGGGTAATTCCCTGGGTGGATCCAGAACATGGGCAAGTCCAGAGTGGAAAGTTACTGGTCTTAGCAAATAGAATGTGGTCTAAGTGAAAGGGAGCATCAGTTGTGAAATTACCTAAAGATCAGTTTCACAGGAGAGGTGATATTGATCCAATGATTTGATCAGACCTAACAGAGGCAATCAATGGATGTGTCTCTCACATGGATGTTTCTCCCTCTCTCTTTCATTTCTAAAAAAATCAATAAAAAAATATCCTTAGTTGAGGATTAATTAAAAAAAAAGAGTTGTCAAAGATAAACAAAACCAGCTATCAATTGAAGCAGTAAAAATGGATTTCATTCAATAACTGCTGGCAGCAGAAGAAACTGAGTTCCTTTCTGATTTGTGCAGAGGCCACTGGGCATTTTGAAGAGAGAGTGAGGGAGTGGGGAGGGTCCAGCAGGGCTCAGTAGAGTTGGGGAAGTGAAAATTAGAAAGGGTTAGTCGGTGTAAATGCAATTAGGTCTGCTGTGTCTGCCAGCTAGCAGGCAATTAAGGAAGTGGAATTCTATTTCCCCACAGAAACTGGGAGACAGTGGCCCTATCTCACCTGATGATTACTTTTCAAAGGAATGCCTTTCAGGTCCTTGAGGATGATACTTCTGAATTGTAAGAGATAAAATTCACAATTGTAAACCCTTTTCAGTAATTTCTAAAAAGTGAGCAAGGTCCGAGGCCTACTCTCCTGCGTTGGCTGGAAGAAACAGTAAGTCCTCCTGGGAGTGTGGAACTTTTCCAGGCAGACACTTAGCTTGTCTGCACACTTACCTGCCCTGGTCACTGGGGATTAGGATCAGTCCTATTTCCCTGGTCAAAGCTAACGAGTTATTTCTAATTTTCATCCATGGCCAAGAGCAGATTGAACAAAATACACTCTCTAGGTGAATAACAGTCCTGAATTCTCCTCCTTTAAGAAATATACAGCTGGGGTCCTTTTAAATATAAGAATAGTAATCTCCCTGGGCTCTGGCCCAGATTATAGCCACCCTCACCTAAACCTATCATTATCATCATTACCAATACCAGAATTATCATCAGCACTGAACTTATTTGAGCACTAAGTGTCAGATACTACAAAGATCTCCAAATGGAGGATTTCATTAAATTTTAACTGCTACACTATATGGAGGAGCTGGTGGCAAAACTGGAGCTTAGGGAACACTTAATAAGTGAAGGAGCCTGGATTCAAACGAGGGCCAGTATCAGACCCACCTTGGATTTTTTGGGTGTTTGCTTCATTATATCTCAGTATACTTTGCAGTGCAGACCAAAGGCTACAACTAGAACTGAAAAGAAAAAATAAAATAGAACCAAAGAACCACAACTGGCCCAGGTAGTATTCTTCAGAAAATACTGCTTGTACAATAATAGCTTTCTTTTCTCTTCTACTGCCTTAATGCTTTTGTTTGTTTGTTTGTTTAGGTAAAAATTGCTTTCTGACGTGTATTTGAAATGTTAGTAAGACTGTCTGGATTTAGTGACTGTCGTAAACCTTTATGTTCAACAGGCATTATCTGGAATGGGCATCTCCGGAGAATAATTGGAAACTGGCTGCCTCTGTCCAGCTCTGTGTTCTTTGAGTACTGCTTACATTTTCCTTTTAATGAAAAAGTAAAAAATAAAAGATGTTCTGTGATTCATAAAGAGTTGAAGAGCCACAAATGGAGAAAGCTTGGATGTAGAAACCTAAAATTTGATTCAAAGAAAACACTTAACTTATTTGTTTGGTATGTAGCTCATGGTGAAGTGAAATCTTTTTGAGTTGTAAGATTACAAACAGCAGCTGCAAATAATAAACTTCTGTGATCCACTTCCTTTTCCTTTTGTATCTTTTAAAACTAGAGAGGAAATTTACACACTTGGTTTTTTTTTAAATACCTGCTCTTTGTCTTTCTCTTTTATAAAAATGAGGTCTTACATATCATGTATCAAAACCATGGAGAGATTTCATTTAAAGAAAAAAAAAAAAGGAGTTTCCATATACCAAGTCGAGGTTTTGCAGCCAAAGAGAACTGAGATGGAATCTACCCTCTGTTTACTGATCACTTGTTCTATGACCTTGGACCAATTCTCACTCTGCATATTCATTATGAGCATACATAGATAGGTGATAGATAGTGCGCTTGATATACATAATGTATATCTTACAGGGTGGGCGAAAGTAGGTTTATATTTGTGAGTGTTAATTATTTTATTATTACACTTGTGGCCCGGTGCACGAAATTTGTGCATGGGGGGAGGGTGTCCTTTAGCCCAGCCTACACACTCTCCAATCTGGGGCCCTTCGGGGGATGTCTGACTGATGGTTTAGGGATCGGGCCTAACCCAGCAGTCAGACATCCTTCTCACAATCCGGGACTGCTGTCTCCTAACCGCTCGTCTGCCTGCCTGATTGCCCCTAACCACTCTGCCTGCTAGCCTCATTGCCCCCAACTGCACCCCCACCAGCCTGCTCGCCCCCAACTGCCGCCCCTGACAGCCTTCTCGCCCCCACCTGCCCCCACTTGCCCCCACCTGCCAGCCTGCTCACCCCCAACGGCCCCCCACCCCCACCGGCCTGCTCGCCCCCAACTGCTGTCCCTGCCGGCCTTCTTGCCTCCACCTGCCCGACCCCACCGGCCTTCTTGCTCCCAACTGCCCCCCATGCCGACCTGATTGCCCCTAACTGCCTCTGCCTCAGCCCCACCACCTTTGTCCAGAAGGATTTCCAGAAGGTCTCCTGGTCTAATTAGTGTATTACCCTTTTATTAATGCAGATTACAACTGTAAACTTACTTTTGCCCACCCCTGTATATAAACCTAGATGGAGACACACACACACACACACACACACACACATATATATATATACATATATGTATATATATATATATATATGTGTGTGTGTGTTGATATATAAATACATACAAAAACATTTTTATATGTATATATACATGGAGATAAATATATATTCAATATAACATGAAATATATATGGGGAATATGAGTTGTGCATATAATTATAAGTCAGGGCCCATGTTACAAACCTCTCCTTTCTACATATTTTAAATGTGGTTCCCATTTTTGAATAAATGAATTTAATCAGGAAAAACAATTGCTATCAATTTAACTTCTATTTCTTCCAGAAATACTGGCATTTTAAAAATGACAAAAATAAAAACATTGGTACTTAGGAATGCCAGAGGGGAAGATATTTTGAGCAATTCCTGGCAAGCAAAGATCTACTTAATAAATGACAACATGAAAGCTATCTCCCAAGGCGCGTTGCTGAAGGCAATCTTGAGGTCAGCCGTAATTGTAATTGCTATTGCTTTAGGCTCCTCAACAGCTGGGTGGATGGACTGTGGCTATACTAGTAGATGATGGGAGAGTGAGTGGAGATTACTAGAAATGAAATATGTAGGTATTTTCCACACACAATCATAAAATGTCCTAAACAATTATTCCCCAAAGCTGGAAATATCGTACTTGAGTTTGGTTTAAGTATTTTCTTTACTTGCAATGACTGATTAATGATAGGATTGTTTCATAATTCTCCATAATGACATTATAGTTATGTATATAATTCCACTATAAAACAGTAGCTAGCATATACAATCTTCAACTTTTTTGATACAGCAGTTCAGTGAAGGCAATAATTTCATCTGTATTTAAATCACAATGGGAAATGTTAAAAAGGAATAAAAGGAAAAAAAGGAGATAAAAAGAGAAAATATCTTATGTTCAATGAGACATAAGTCAAAAGCCTACTCAGGGAGTGTTCTGATGTGTTCAGAGCATTAGCTCATTTACTCTTCACAGTAGCTCCAGGGATATGATTATGTCCCCACTTGTTTTCCATGAAGGAGAGTGTAGGCATCTTGTCCAATGCCATGTGCAGAGAGGCTGCCTGAGCTCATGCTGGAATTCTCATCTGCCTTTAAGCGGCTACAAAATTAACTAACACGCAATGTGCTAGACACAGGCCCTGGCTTGAAGTTTGTGATCGTCCATGATGTCAGGTGGGTTGCTGCTAACAGCCCTGCATAACCTTTTCTAAAATGAACTTCCTCATGAAATTACTATTAAGTCCCTTTGCTTCAGGGTTGTGCTCTGCCCACTTCCAGCTCCTAGAGCATTGTGACATTAAATGCAAAGAATTTTCTAGCATCCCTTGCATTATTACTATTATTATTTTACAATTTAGATGGCACCTTATTCAGACATTTCTGAAGAGGAATGAAATTCTTGTCTTGATTTAAATTCTTGTCCCACCAATAAAATACCAGGATGATGAATTTCATAAATTTTGAAGCTAAAGGAGATATTGCCTTCCAGGCACAGTCCAGTGAAATTAATGTCTACTCTTTTAAAAAAGAGGAAATGACATTTAAAAAATATTTACTCAATACTTTAATTTCAATAACATGAATATCAACATGGTAACAGTAATTATTTTAAGCTAAGTGAAACATACAAAAACAAATATTAAGTCAACTCAGGTTTGGGCAGCTTGGATATTGATTTTTAATGAAACAAGACAAAAAGGAATACACATTCTATTTAGATTTGTTTTCTACTTCTCTACTACAAAGACACCTTTCAATACCTGTTCACAACAGCCCCCAGCCTCTGTCTTAAGATAAAATAAGAGAAAGAAAATGATTATATAATGTATTGCATCTCTGGGGAAGCACATTTTTAATTTGCTTTAACTTATTCCACTTAATTTGACAGTTAGAAACTTTTGCTTATTTGATTCTCAGAACTCAGTGATATATATATATCACTCAGTGAGCTTAATTTTATTACAGTTATTATACAAATTCTTTTGATTCATCCAAGATCATGCAGAGCACCAAACAGGCAATGTTATTTAACAGACACACTGTTAATTAAGAGTGAATTAAACAGAGATGCTACTGATTAATAAAGTCATTTGAGTTTCTTGCTGCATCTCATTCTGTTAACATGCTAATTTTGATATGTGAATGCTGGGGCTCAGATCTTGAGATCCAAGCTTTCCTTAATTATGAAGTAAATTTGCATCAGTTGTAACTTATTATCACAATATGTGTGACAATTCCCAGAGGGCCTGAGATTGAGTTCAATTTGGTGTTAATCTCACAGGAGAAAGGAAATGGTGATAAACAATGCTGGGGTGGAGATTTCTTTTCAAATTACAAAGAATCTCAACTCCAGGCAAGGAAGTTGGTTTATTTTGGAAAGGAGAGGTCATATTGAAAGACTTTGAGCAAATCATCAGACTTTTCAAATATTCTCATAGAAATCTGTGAACAAAGTCGCCTTGGATGTATCAGTTTCTTAGTTCAAATGGAAGATATTAATGTTTGAAAAATATTTTCTACATTCTAATATTCACTATTACCAATACCTGGAACACATATGTAAATCTTATTATATACTATATAATAAAAGCCTAATATGTAAATCAACCCAACAGTGGAACATCCAGCAAAATGAGCAGTCGCTATGACATGCACTGACCACCAGAGGGCAGACGCTCAATGCAGAGCTTCCCCAAGCCCACAGACCTAAGGCCAACCAAGGCGGGTGCCAGCGGGGGGGGCGGGGGGGGGGGGCATGATCACCCTGCTGGTCACCCCACCCCAAAGATTGACCTTGATTGCCAGCCAGGCTAGGGACCCTACCCGTGCATGGATTTCATGCACTGGGCCTATAGTTAGAAATTAATTTGAAAGTGAACAAATGCAATTCTGGCAATAACCAAATCCAAAAATAAGGAAAGCCAGACTTCGGGTTACCATCAATGTTTTTGGTAATTATGTAAATTTACCATCTTAGTAAATATACAATTTAGACAAACTAAGCATCTAAGACAGACAGCCGAAGGTTTCTCTTATTGTTAAAATCATGTTTATTAAAAGCATTGTATAAACAAAAATCTGTTTATTCATGCTTTCATTGGTCACTAATAGGAAAATTTCATCACAGTCTCATAGCTTTGTCTTTTTTAGTAAGCTCCAGATACATGCACTTTAGTTGAAAAAGGAAAAATACATTGGCTGGCAGAGCTTATGTGTAAACGAATATGTGAACACAGGACTTTGAATAAGGCCAGCATTTCTGCAGCCATAAATTCTACTCAGAATGAATAAACATAGCAGTATCTTCACAGTGTTTGGATGCTCTTTGGCCCTCTTGTCAGTCAGCTGAGGATCAAATCAATAGACAGGAATGGACAAGGACAGCCTTATTCTTTGAACATCCATAAAAATAAATAATTTCTCCAAAATAACAATTACCAAAGTTAATGATGCTACTCTTTGTGTCATGGATAGGGCACTTAAATGACATAAAAATCTCTTTTGCTTGAAAAATATGGCCATTTTCATAACCTCAAATGTAACCCTCAGTTGGTATTTATTACCTTATATTAAGATATTCTATATGCGTCGACGTTTCCCTTCCTGGGATGTAAATCACATGAAATGAGGAACGCAGACTATCACCCATGAAGTTTCCAGTCAGAGGAAAGCTAGAGAGGAGTCTTGGTTATTGTTATGTATTTTTTGTTACTGTTGTTTTGTCAATTTTCCCCTCTAACTATAAGCTAGCATATGATCAGTGCTAGATGATTTGACAAAATAAGTCCGAGAAATAAATCAGGAAATCCCACCAATCAGAAACAACCTCTGCTAATATATTTAGGTATATTTTTCCAAATATATAAATGTGTTTCTCTCTCTTATCATCTATGATTTCATAGTCCTAATTTTACACTTTTAACTCTACCCACTTAAATTATCGATCACAATCTTTCTCTTCTATATTATCATATCTATTTTCTCAAATATATTCTTTCCAACAAATTTAAATATATAAATTATCTCCAATCTCTAAAATGTGATCTATTTTAAAAACTTCATATTTACTCTTCCCCACTGATTCATTAACCATTACATAATAGCCACCACTACACATTGCTGAAATAATTCCAATATTACCAAACTCCACTATGCTACTAATTAAATAGCTATATTTTTCAATCTTCGTATGATTTGTCTCTTATGAAAACATTTTCTATTGTGTAATCACAACATTCTTATTTTCTCTTAAAAATGCTAGATGCCCCAGGACCTCTGATGGTCCATCCTCTACTTGGCTATTAATGTTGACACTTGCCTGACCCTGGTTCCTGTTCTAATAGGCTCCCCCAGGCAATCTTATACACATCATTAGCTTTAATTACCACCTTAGTATAAGAGACACACAAACACATTAATAATCCAGACCTCTTCTAACATTCCAAATCCATATATCTGAGAAAGTCTTTACCCTTTAAAAAATATATTTTTTATTGATTTTTAGAGAGAGAGAAAGGGAGAGGGAATGAGAAACATCTATGCAACAACAGAGCATCGATTGGCTACCTCCTGCAACCCCCCCCCCCCTCCCCAACCAGGAGTCGAACATGCAACCCAGGCATGTGCCCTGACCAGGAGTTGAATCTCAACCTTTCGGTATATGGGAATATGCCAACCAACTGAGCCACACTGGCCATGGCTAAGTTTCTACAATTTTACTTAAAAGTTTGAAAGCCCCTAAAACTTTCAGTTTCAATTTTGACATGTAAGGAGCTTAGGACTCTTCACTCCCATCCTTACATCAAGATAAAATGAAAAAACGAAAAATCAATAACTATTCCAAGAATCATGAGAAACCTGAAGTTTTTGGGCAAATGCCCCTCCCCCACCAAAATCTGGAATGCAAGGCAAATCTGGAAAGTCCCAATGGAGACCTGCTTGCCTGGAGAGACACCGCTAGAACCATCCTATATAATAAAAGTGTGATGTGCAAATTGACCGAACGGCAGAACAACTGGTCAGTGGGGGGTGGGGCTGGCAAGCAGGTGGCGCCAGGCCAGCCAAGGCATGTGCCAGCAGGCAGAGGGAGAGGTTGGCGATCGGTAGGGGAGGCAGTGGTGACCAGCAGTGGCGAAAGGGTAATTGGGGGAGATGGGGCTGGCCGCTCACTGTCCCCTGATTGGCCTGCCAGTTGCCTCCTACAGAGGGAGGCCAGACTGTGGCTTAGGCCCGCTACCCAACAAATTTTCATGCACTGGGCCTCTAGTTCTATATAATAAAAGGTTTAATATGCAAATTGAACGAATGGAGGAATGACCAGTAACTATGACGTACACTGACCACCAGGGGGCAGACGTTCAATACAGCAGCTGCCCCCTGGTGGTCAGTATGCTCCCACAGGGGGAGTGCTGCTCAGCCAGAAGCCAGGCTCACGGCTGGCGAGCGCAGTGGCAGTGGTGGGAGCCTCTCCCACCTCCGTGGCAGCGGGCCTAAGCCATCAGTCGGACATCCCCTGAGGGCTTCCAGACTGTGAGAGGGTGCAGGCCAAGATGAGGTACCCCCTGAGTGCACACATTTTGTGCACCGAGCCTCTAATACACTGATAAGAATTTGATGGCAATTTTGGAAAATTGTTGAAATTGCATTTGGACCACTCTGTCCACAATTTGAGGTGGCACCAACTCTTTCATGGATTTTACTTCCAGAAATCCCACCAGCTTATGACATTCTGGAAAAGGTGAAATTATAGAAATGGTAAAAATACCCATGGTTTCTAGAGTTTGGGATGGAAGAGGGAGGATTAAACACATGAATGTTGTAGGGTAGTAAAAGTATGCTATATGATATTGTAATGGTAGCTATGACACAATGCATTTTCCAGAACCCATAGAACTTTATAGAACACATAGTTAATCTTGCTGTAAGAAAATTTAAAATATTTATCTTTTGAAGATCAAAGGATTTCAGGATGGAATACAGAATGTGACAATTTAGTAGCATCCTATATAATAAAAGACTAATATGCAAATCGACCGAATGGCAGAACATCTGGTTGCTATGATGTACACCGACCACCAGGGAGCAGACGCTGAACACAGGAGCTGCCCCCTGATGGTCAGTGAGCTCCCACAGGGGTCGCGTCACTCAGCCAAAAGCCAGGCTCATGGCTGGTGAGCACAGCGGCGGTGGCGGGAGCCTCTCCCACCTCCATGGGAGTGCTAAGGATGTCCACTGGCTTAGGTCCACTCATGGGGAGCGAGCCTAAGCTGTCAGTCGGACATCCTCCGAGGGCTCTCAGACTGCAAGAGGGCACAGGCAGGGCTGAGGTTTCCCCCCCCCCCCCCCCTCGTGCAAGAATTTCATGCACCGGGCTTCTAGTACAGATATATTTCAATATCACTGAAAGGTTTAGGAAAATGTGCTGACTTAAGTAACTGGTAATAAATGGTGTCTATAAGATTAAGGGCAAACCAACTTTACATAGATACCTTCAGCAATGACAGTGCTTGTCATGAAGGTACAGGCTAATTCTGCTAGAACTACTCTACATGTACACTGGAATTGAAAGATTATGTAAATGGATGCTAGGTGGAATAACACAGATTTTACTGCTGGAGTTGAAGCCTACATAAGCAAGGGGATAAGAATATAATTATTCATATACACATATAAATAATATATACTTATTGTATATACGGTGTTGGATTAGTGTTAGAAATATCATTAGTAACTTATCCCCATAATATAGAGATACATATATGAAAATATTTATAAATGTTTATATAGCTTGGTTATGGAACACATGCTCACTTTTCTTGGTTCAGTCAACTGTGAGGGCATAGAGGCAATGATAACTCATTTGCAACAAGTATTTCTGGCACCCAGATCTTGTTTTCTAGTACTATTACCCAATAAAAAGAACCCGGATCCTTGGAAAATGGCTTATTCTAGGACTGGGACAGGAAATGAGTAAGATGATCATGGAGCATGTTGAAGTGTGGGCCAGAAGATCAAGCAGCTTATGTTGATGGGGTTTGTCAAAGTACATAAGAGCTTATCAAGGCCAAAGCTGAAACAATTTGAGCAATATAATGCATTGAATTTTATTATAATCCAAAGTATAAAATAAATATCCAGGCATTCATACTGTAAAAGTAAATTATTAAATCAGAGGTTTACAACTGGTGTGCCACAAGATTTTTTAAACATGCAATAATATGACTTTTTTCTCTTGGATTTTCAAACAAAAAAATGACAACAGCCAATACAACAATAGTCATCAGGTGTGAATGAATCAAAATTATATCTTTTTTTGTCAGATCAGAAAAAATATATATATATATGTTAGGTATGCCACAGAATTTTAGTAATCAGTTTACCTGTTCCATGAGATGGAAAAGGTTGAAAATCGCTGGGTTAAGTAAATAAATCAGGTAGAAGAGACATAAGCCTGCTTCTCAATGCAGGTTGCACATAGTGACCTCCTTCTAAGGAGTAGAGCGCGGATCAGGAGAAACTGCAGGTGCTTCATAGTCCCTGACAAGCACTGCCCCTGCTGGTGATG
Source organism: Myotis yumanensis (assembly GCF_028538775.1). NCBI lineage: Eukaryota > Metazoa > Chordata > Mammalia > Chiroptera > Vespertilionidae > Myotis > Myotis yumanensis. The sequence goes on from NW_027223759.1 coordinate 90,394,588, forward strand.
AAGGTGGGCATCGGCAGTCACAGCTCATGTAGAGAGAGCACACCCTTGAGAAGGTGTCATGAAAATTACCCTTTACCTCTGTGATCTTCCTCCAAAACCGCATGACCACAGCCTAATCATGAGAAAAACAGACCAATTCCAATTTGGCACATCTTACAAGAAAACCTCACAAGCACTCCTCAAACCTGTCAAGGTCATCAAAAGCAAGGGAAATCTGAGAAAATGTTACACCCCACAGGAGCCTATGAAGACATGACAACTAAATGTAAGTTGATATTCAGGATGGAATCATAGAACAGAAAAACAGGATATTGGGTAAAACCTAATAAAACCTGAAAAAAACTCTGGACTTGAGTTAATAAGGCATCAGTGTTGTTTCATTAATTATGACAGTTGTGTCTCACTATTGTAAATTGTTAATAATAGAAGAAACTGGGTATGGGATATATTTGAACTCTCTGTCCTATCTTTGGAATTTTTCTGTACATCTAAAATTTTTCTAAAATAAAAGAAACTAAACTATATTTTTAAAAGTTTCTGAAATTTTTATGACAGTATTATGTTTTCCTTTGTCAAGCCCAGCATTGACATTTGCTATATATAGCCACTTCCCCAAATCTTATTAAGTCTATTGCTTTAATAGGCTTTACTGTGTATGGCATTTGTGGCATTTAAAAAAAAAATAGCTGTATATTGAAAACATGCCAATAAATATTCTTTTGAAAACAAGGTTAACAATCAAATAATATGTATATACCATAATTTATATAACTAATCCTCTGCTAATGGAAATTTAGGGATTTTTAAAAATTGTCATTACTTTAAGTTAAAGGAGATTTATTATTTTAAATAGGCCTTTGTGCCCTTCTATGATTACTTCCTTATAATAAACTAGAGGCACGGTGCATGAAATTTGTGCATTGGGGGGGGGGATGTCCTTCAGCCGGCCTGCACCCTCTCCAATCTGGGACCCCTTGGGGGATGTCTGACTGCCGGTTTGAGCCTAAACCGGCAGTTGGACATCCCTCTCACAATCCGGTACTGCTGGCTCCTAATTGCTCACCTGCCTGACTGCCTGATTGCCCCTAACCACTTCTGCCTGCCAGCCTGATCACTCCTTAACTGCTTCCCTGCCAGCCTGATTGACACCTAACTGCTCCCCTGCCTACCTGATCGCTCCCAACTGCCCACCGCTATAGGCCTGGTTACCCCCAAAGGCCCACCCCTGCTGGCCTGATCACACTCAACTGCCCTCCCCTGCTGGCCTGATCTCGCCCCCAACTACCCTCCCCTGCAGGCCATCTTTTGGCCATCTTGTGATGACATTGCACGAGGGTGTGACACCACTTAGGCTTTTATTATATAGGATATTAAAAATATAATTACTAAGTTAGCAAATAAACCCAGTTCTGAATCCTGATTTATGTTTACTAAATGCCACTACTCATGCATGAAATTTAGTTTCCAGCCCTACCTGTTTTGGGTCAGGAGTTAGAGTGTTGGCTCATGGACCGAAGGGTCCTGGGTTAGGTTCTGGTCAAGGGTGCATACCTTGGTTGCAGGATTGATCCCCAGGCCTGGTCAGGGCATATGCAGGAAGCCACCATTTGATGTATCTCACACACATCAATGTTTCTCTCTCTCTGTCTCTCTTCCTACCTTCCACTCTCTCTAAAAAATCAATGGAAAAAATATCCTCCAGTGAGGATTAACAACAAAAATTGTTCCTAGAACTCTCAATGAAATTCTGATATCATCCTTGCATTGCGATGGTCATTGCTGTCAATTTAAGGCCAACAGGAATTCCCGATTTGGGGTGCAGTGGAAGACAGCTCAGTTGTGACAGTGCATGGCTGTGGAAGCAGCACAGCTGTGGAACAGTTCTGGGGCCAGGGGCCCTGGAGCCAGGTTCGAGCCAGGTTCACTCCAGGGTCTGCTCCACTCTGCTCTGGTCTGCTTTGCTGTGTGTCAGTCTGCTCTGGCCTGTGCACCTCTGCTCCTGTGAGACATCTTCAGTGTGCTGCTCAGCCAGGGAGAAGCAGTCTTCAATCATCAATGGAAAGGGAAAGTGCTCCCCAAGCGAGAAGGGAGCTGACTTATATGGACAGGCATCCCCACTCCTGGTCCCTGATTGGTCTGTCCTTATACAAATGAGGACTCCAAATCCTTGCAGTTTGATTGGTCCAAAAGCTACTGTCCTGATTGGTCAGGATAGATCCACTCTGATTGGTGAAAGGTGCACAACTCTGATTGGATAGGAAAAACCTCAGTCCTATTGGTAGAAACAGGATTCAGGAACTCCTTCATAAGGGCTGCTCAGATGACAGGTGCACAGGGCAGGCAGGCAGTTCAGCCCGGAGGCAGCAGGTCAGTGCAGGCTTCTTTCTGAGGTGCAGTTTCCTTGAGAGGCCTCTGTGTAGAAATGGCTGCTGGGCTCTGTTCTTTAAAAATTTGAGCCCAGTTAGCCACCAGGAGCCTTACTTAGTAAGGCATTTCTTTCCTCCTCCTCCTCCTCTTCCTCCTCCTCCTCCTCCTCCTCCTCCTCCTCCTCCTCCTCCTCCTCCTCCTCCTCCTTCTTCTTCTTCTCAGGATTCATAAGATTATCTCACTTTATTTTTTAATTTAATTGTAAATGACATTGAAAATAATTTAAATATATTTTATTGACATCTTTTTTTTTACAAGTGACTTACTTATAGAGGTATTTTTCCTATTTAGAATTTTTAGTATGTTACAACTCCTCTTTATGTTATAAAAATACTTTAAAACTTTTCTTGTGACACTAGTTTTATCCCAGACTGGCATGAATTAAGAAAAACAGGTTTTGTTTTTTTTTACAAAATTAAGATGAATAAACTAGGACCAATTTTGCATTTGACAGGTGGTCAAAGTAAATTGGGCATCATTTATTTCTCTCTCTGTTTTGTTGCTTTCATGAGTCACCCACCTTTCAGAGCTGATCCCAACTGCTCCTTGTCAGCTGTCCCAATACTCAGCCCTCAGCCATAACAATCAGATACTTGACTAGGTGAAAATGTCATATATTCTGAGCTGTCAAAATAAATTAAGAAATGCCAAATGAATACTTATCATTTCTGATTATTTTCATTATCAGAATAATTTTCAAACATATTCAAAATCATAACTTTCTTGGAATTTTCTTACTTTCTATTTTTTAAATTTTAAACATGGATAAAAAATATGGGAAAATAACAGGATGTAAACAAACATATCTATCACTAAGCCTTAAAAAGCAAGTTACTACTAAATGACTGACGTTTATCTGAAGCACTTTTATTCTTGGGGGGAGGGTGGGTGGGATATTAGTGAATTACAAAATTATTAATGAAAAATAATTGAAATATGTTGCCAAACTGTGAGTGCAGTTATTTTTACTGGTGAAAAGGAGTTCTTTTGTGATGTTGAGAGAGGATAATTTCAAAAGGCAGGCATGTGGAGAAGTTAAACCTGATGGCAAGGTTTTATTTGGGGATAAGGGAATTAACACACCTTTGGGGACATAGGCGCCTGTTAAGTCCATTCGAACCATCCACCCAATTTTCTGAATTTTCCCTGGCCTGAGTCAGACCGTCCTCTCAGCAAACCCTTTTCCTGAGCCTCCTGGGGTTCTTTGCCCTCTATCCAACCTGATTACCTTCCCAGTCCCCCCAGGAGAGGCCCTGCCCCTCTCTGTCATCACCTGGCTCTCACTGTGCATGTCCAGGAGCTCGGTCAAGGCATCTGGTTTCTACAGCACAGGTCCCAGCAGAGGAATGTGGCCTCCTCCTCACTCTGGGAGTTCAGTGCCCAGTTGGTGCCTCCAAGGAGATCTTCCTGTCCATTCCCAGGAGTAAGTTTGTGAGGCTGTGAGTGAGTAAGTCTGTTTATTCTATTGTTCACCAGCAAACTCGATGCTGTCCTGACATTTGCCTCCCCCTCCCAGATTAGTAAGCTACAGATGCTAACAGGTTTTTTATGTTTCCTTGATTTTTTCAGGGCACATCTACCATCCTGAAAATAAGTTATTCTTGCTTAAAGTGTTTTTATTATGTTTCTTGAACAAAGGAGAAACTTGCAATTTTATATGATAAGTAAGTAATAGTGTAGTAGTTACTGGTCAGTAGTGAATTGATGAATGTCACTTTTGTTTAATGTTCATTAAATAAATCAATTTAGATAAGTTCTTATAGAGAATTTCATAGACATTTTTATATCTTGGCTTAGTAATAAGAAACACATACTGCAAATTACTTTCCATTTACTATACTTCATAAAAACTTCACCATTTTCCAAGATGCTTGTATGTTTTGCTTTATTGGATATAATATGCATTGGAGCAAGAACATTTTCTTCTATCTTGTACTTAATTTGAATTCTCAATAAATTTTTGAATTGAAGAGTTAGAAGACCCGATTATGACTTTATGGTACAATAAAAAGTACCTTATTATTCTAGAACACTTGATTCTATTTTTTTAAATATAATTTTATTGATTTCAGAGAGGAAGGGAGAGGGAGAGATAGAAACATCAATGATGAGAGGGAATCATTGATTGGCTGCCTCTTGCACACCCCCTACTGGGGAACGAGCCTGCAACCTGGGCTTGTGCTCTTGACAGGAATCGAACCCAGGACCCTTGAGTCCACAGGCCAAAGCTCTATCCACTGAGCCAAATGAGCTAGGGTGATTCTAATTATTTAAAATACAGAAAAAAATTAAAATAATTACATTATATCAAAAGAAGAGTATACAGTAAAGGGACCCACATTCTTCCACACTGAAGCTGTCTTTTGGGATATTGATTTTAAGCTGTTTATTAAATAGAAATTAAACTCAAAAGAACCATTCACCCTCGCTCCTTTCCTGCCCAAAAGATTCAAACAGAGAAACCTGCTTCAGGAAGGACATCTTAGGATGGTCGCCTTCGAGTGATTTGAGTTAAGTGTGGTAACTAGGAAAGCTTCAGGCAGCTGCCTGTTAGCTCGCCGCCCACGGTGACCCTCTGTTTCTGAGTCGCCTCGGGGAATTCTTCTGCCACGTGTGCTCCACTCTCTCTCAACTACTGTGATGCTGTTGTAATTATCTAGTTATTAATAACAGAAAAGGAGCAAAGGGAGCCAGACATTGCAGGCCTGCCATTTGGGCAGCTGCACCAGGGAGCTGCAACCGCACTCCCCAGGGAACCACGGCTGATTCCCACAAAACATGGCGGAAGGGATCCAACAAAGGGAAGATAGAGGCATGCCAGCAAAGTTGGAGTGACAGAGGGCAGGTACTTTTCTGTCAGTCACACCTTTGAACAGAGATCATTGTCCAGAATGGGCGTGGCCACTGCAAGCGAACAAAAATGTGGTAATGCATAAGCTCCTAAACAAAGTTTTCTCTACCTTGTGCTCTTGGCTTGCTCCTAGCTTCCTGGAATCTGCCCGTGTTTCCTCCATAGCAATGTGGACATGTGGTCCCCACACACAAGAGACTGACAGGCTGCAGTGAAACAAACTGAGCTACCCTTACGCTGGCTGGACTGGGCCGATATGGGAAGGACATTCAGCACCCAGGCGCTGATTTTAGCCCTGCTAAAGGCAAGATGGGATTTGGCTGAGGGAAATGAAACCTTGGAACTGAGGGTTTTGATTCCACAAAAAATAAAGTGTTCTTCAATATCACATCCTCCCAAACAGGTCTCAGACATTCCTTTTCTTGGGACAGTGCAAGAAATCCACTCCTACTAACAAGTGGGGGAGACGAACCCTCTCCCCTCACACCCGCCACTCTCACTTCTGAAATCTAACACCCACTCCCTTTCTTCTCCCCTTTGTCCAAAATATCTTATATACACATGTTACCTCACTGTCTTAGAGTACTCATGGCTTTATCATGTCTAGTGAACTCCTCATGCACATGTATTAAACTTTGATTTTCTCTGTTAACTTATTATCCCAGCCAGAAAACCTTAGAAGGTGGGAGAAAAGTTATTAATATTTTTTAACCCACAAAACAGTTTAGGAATATCAGTAGAGCTTCTTCTAAAACTCTATTTCAAAATAGCTGAGTAAGAAAAAAGATATAATTCAGAATGAGAAAATAATTTTACTTATTCTTATCATTGGCAATAGATTAGAGGCCAGTTTTTTTTTTTTTTTCATTTGTGAAAAGAGGATAACTTGAATTCCCAAATTATTTGGCTCAAAATTTCTGTGTGTATCACAGTAACTGTACAGACAAAAATATTTTGAAAAGCAAAAAGTGATATATTGATTTGAGGCACATAAGTTACAGATGAAAAAAAACTTAACTTTTGCATTATTTCTATAGGATTGAATATATTTTTAAAGTTTCTCTAAATGGCAAGTCAAAATAAAATAGACATTTGGTCTGCTATATTGGAAATCTAAACATTAATTATATTTAATATTTTTGAGAGCCTACTGTACTAGCAACACTGTGATTCCTTACTCAGTAGGACAGTCTAGGATCACTCTTCTAGCCACACAAGACCATTGGCTTGCTCCTAGCTTCCTGGAATTCGCCCGTGTTTCCTCCATAGCCATGTGGACATGTGGTCCCCACACACAAGAAACTGACAGGCTGCAATGAAACAAACTGAGCTACCCTTATGCTGGCTGGACTGGGCTGATATGGGAAGGACATTCTGCACCCAGGCGCTGATCTTAGCCCTGCTAAAGGCAAGATGGGATTTTGGCTGAGGGAAATGAAACCTTGAAACTCAGGGTTTTGATTCCACAAAAAATAAAGTGTTCTTCAATATCACATCCTCCCGGTACTATATTGCTGTATAATGTCCCCCATAGTGTGGAAAGCTGGTTTTCCTTGCCTCCATGGTGCACAGGGTCTATCTACATAGTAGATAGATCCTTATGTAAGCTTTAACATCTAGTATAAAGATGCAAATAATAATTACAGAGGGTTATGGCAAAGATTAATTAAATTGAGAAAAAAGTATTATGGAAAATTGCTGATTTGAATTCCAGTTCACACAAGACTTAGATCAGCAGAAATGTTAGGGAATCATCTACTTTCAATTTCATTCAGGAGAATCTTTAAAAGTATGATATGCAGCTGTGGGTTAATAAACATTTCCTTCACATTAGCTAATTAAATGCAAGGCAAAATGGGACTGATTTCTAGGATAGCATTTGAGATATTTTTAGGCAGTGGCAACACTAGGGGCCTTTACACATGACACTGTCAATTTGAAGACAGGGCTAAAGGAAGATGACTCTTGTAACTTTATATAGAACTAGAGGCCAGGTGCATGAAATTTGTGCACTGCGGGGGAGGTTGTCCCTCAGCCCAGCCTGCACCCTCTTCAATCTGGGACCCCTTGGGGGATGTCCAACTGCTGGTTGAGGCCTGATCTCTTACACAGGCAGTTGGACATCCCTCTCACAATATGAGACTGCTGGCTCCCAACTGCTCTCCTGCCTGCCTGCCTGCCTGATTGTCCCTAACCGCTTCTGCCTGCCTGATACTCCCTAACCACTCCCCTGCAAGCATGATCGATGCCTAACTTCTCCCCTCCCGGCCCGATCGCCCCCAACTGCTTTCCCTGCCAGCCTGGTCACCCCTAACTGCCCTCCCCTGGTGGCCATCTTGTGCCCACATGGGGGCAGCTATCTTGTGGGTGGGTGTGATGGTCAATTTTCATATTACCTCTTTATTATATAAGACTAGGGGCCCGGTGCACAAAAATTTGTGCACTGGGGAGGGGGTTTCCTCAGCCCAGCTTGCCCCCTATCACATACTGGGAGCCCTAGGGGATGTCCTACTACCTGCTCCCTGCTCCCCTTGGGGAGCGGGCCTAAGCCACAGTCTGGCCTCCCTTTGTGGAAGGCGACCGGGCTGATCAGGGGAAGGCAACAGCCCCATCACCCCGCTGCTGCAGCCACTGCCAGTCACCGCAGCCACCAAGGTGTTTTCATCAACACGGACTCCAGTCCCTTTACCATGAAAAAATGACAACTTTCTTTAGGCATTTTCAAGAAGTGTCTTTCATAGGATATGACATTTCTTTCTTTCTTTATCCTCACCTGGGGATATGTTTCCATTGATTTTTAGAGAATGTGGAAAAGAAAGGGAAAGACAGAGAGAAAAACATCAAAGTGAGAGGAACACTTTGATTGGTTGCCTCCTGCATGAGCCCTGACCTGGGCCGGAGCCAGGGAGGAACGTGCAACCTAGGTACATGCCCTTGGTCAGAATTGAACCCAGAATCTGCGTTGGGCAGGCCGAGGCATTATCCACTGAACCAAACTGGCTAGGACAGGATATGACATTTCTTAACCCTCCAGCAGCAGACCTTCATTTTTTTCTCCAGGAGTGTGGTAAAAAAAACCCTAGATCACTTTTTGGACTCTTATTACCCAAGTTACTAAGAATATTACCAGTGGCATACAGGGAGCTTAACCAATCAGCAGTCAGAAAAGGTGTTTCCTCTGTAGTTCACACCAATTGCTGGTTTGGCCCCTGCCCAGGCCTAACGCCTCTGGCGAGTCATTAGCCCTGGGCCAGGGCACCCTCAGCTCCAAGCCACCGTGGCCATCAAGGATCGCTGGCTGGCTGCGCCCGGGTTCGGGCCGCCACCACCATCAAGGATCACTGGCTGGCTCCTCCCTGACACAGGCCTAAAGCCTCAGGCCGAGGTTTTAGGCCTGGGCATCTCGCTGCCTCCGAAGATCGCTGCTGGCTGGCTCCTCCCTGGCCCAAGCCTAAAGCCTCTGCTTGAGGCTTTAGGCCTGGGCCGGGGCACCTCCAGCTCCCGCCGCAGCTGATCGCTGGCTGGCTCCTCACCGCCCCAAGCCTAAAGCCGCCGCCGCCGCCGCCGCCCCCCCCCCCCCCCCCGCCACGGAAGATCGCTGGCTGGCTCCTCCCCGGCTCCCGCCGCAGCCGATTGCTGGCTGGCTGCTCCCTGACCCAGGCCTAAAGCCTCAGGCCGAGGTTTTAGGCCTGGGCCAGGGCACCCCCAGCTCGCCGCCGCCGCCGCCGCCATGGAAGATCGCTGGCTGGCTCCTCACCGCCCCAAGCCTAAAGCCGGCCGCCATCTTGGCTGACAGTTAATTTGCATAAGGATATGCTGATTAGCCAATGGGAAGGGTAGCGGTCGTACGCCAATTACCATGTTTCTCTTTTATTAGTGTAGATGATCAGAAGCTCTGAGCTGAGGCAGAAACATGGGCTAGCCTAAAAGGTAGTGGGAATAGCCCTGGCTGCTATGGCTCAGTTGTTTGAGTGATCTTCCTGTGCACAGAAAGGTCGCCAGCTCGATTCCTGGTCAGGGCACATGCCCAGGTTGTCGGTTTGGTCCCAGTCAGGGTGTGTAGGGGAGGCAACCAATCCAAGTTTCTATCTCTCTCTCCCCCCTCCTCCCACTCCTTCCTCTCTTTCTAAAAAATCAATAAATATATACCTAAAAGGTAGTGGAAATATAATTAAACTGTCCATCGTGCCTTGTAAAGCTCAAAAAGAGGGACATGTTATGTGGAGAACACACTTCATTCTCCAAATATACCTATCAAGTAATGCAGCACATGTAAAAATGTTGTAAGAAAACTTGCAACAGAAACCCAAATAATTAAACAAAACAAATATTCTTCCAAATTTCATTTAGACAGTTTAAAAGTATAAAGTAGAAATTCCACACTTACGGATCAGACTAAAAATCTTATCATTTACATTAGGAATACATAACTTTTCAAATATGCAGAAACAGATGAAGTTCAGAATTCAGAAGATTAGATTCAGAGAACTAGGGTTTATGGTGTAGAATCAACTATGCAAAATAGAAATAGAAACAAGTTGTTATAAAGTTATAATAAATAGCAAAGAATTAGAATATTGGGAACCTTGTCTGAATTTACAAATGAGGAATTTAAAACCCTAAACTAGAGTGTAGGCTTTCACACACTTGAGCTAATTAACACAGGCACATGCATACACAGCACATATGCATTTGGCTTTGGTCTTTGGGACTATTGCTGTCTCTTTGGAGTTTCACTTCATGTTTCTTATATCTGATATCACTAAAATCTATTTTATGTGGTTTTCTGTGCCTGCATTGCCAATAAAAAGTCCTATTGTTTTCAAAATATGTATGCTATATGTAACTATTAATATATTAAAAGAAAAATCATTCATATCCCAGTATTCATAACCATGTATTCCTTAACTAGGTGCTGATATAGAGACCAACAATGCATGTGAGTGAACACGCATCTATGCACCAAAATAAATCTTGGATAAAATACCTGACTGCAATTACTATCACCCCCCCCCCCCCACACACACACACACACACACATGCACACGTAGTTAGAACTACTGGCACACTGGAACCCGTGTGCCAGTAGTTCTCTGCGGGGCCTGGCCATTCCACGCCTGCTGCCCAGAGGCTCTCTGCAGCCCAGAGGCCCATCCGTGGCCGGGCATGGACTGCTTGCCTCGTCCCCGGAGTGACGATGCAAATGTTTGCCATCCCCCCACCCCAGCCACTCCATGCCTGCTGCCCAGAGGCCAGGATAGAATGCTTGCCTCGTTGCCATGGTGATGAAGTAAGCAATCCGCCAGGCCACTCATGCTGCCCGCTCTCATCGGCAAACCCCCAGGACTGGGGGACTCCTGTAGGGCTGAGAGGATTGAGCACCGCCATCTTGTGGCTATGGGCGCCACCATCTTTGTGACAGAGTGATGGTTAATTTGCATATCACCCTTTTATTAGGATGATTCTATGGTATTAATAATCCAAGAACAATCTTCAAATCTTCACAAACTTCCTGACCTTTAACCATAAATATGAGCATGCAACTATGGGGGCTAAAAATATTAATACTTTTCCTCGCACCTTCTAAGTTATTCTGGCTGGGCTAATAACCAAATTAACAGAGACAGACTGACAGGGGAAATCAAAGTTTAATACATGTGCATCAGGGATTCACACGGACATGATGCATCCATAAACATTCCAAAGACACTGAGGCAACATTCAGTATAAAAGACATTTTAGAAAAAGGAGAAAGGGGAAATGGAGTATCAGATTTCAGAAGTGAGGTTGGGCAGTTGACAGGTGGTGGAGGAAGAGCAGAACAGGCATGACAGGAACGTCTGTGCCAGGGGACTCGGAAACGATGGGATGCAGGGCTACCCAGCCAGCAGGCCTTGCCTGAAGCCCTCTGTTCCCCACGCTTCGGTCAAGGTAGGCTAAGGTGAACATGCTAAGATCTCCTTTCCCAACTGGTTTTCTTTGAATCTTTTGGGCAAAAAAAAGGGGGAGGGTTAAATGTTGTTTTGAGTCTTTTGTTTCTTAATAATAACAGCTTAAAATCAATATACCCCCAAAGCAGCATCAGGGTGGCAGAGTTTTGGTTTCTTCATAAAATAATTCTCTGTTATTGCTACTACCTTTAAACTTTGGGTAGTTTAAATGTATGTTTTTTTCTGAACTCTGGATTGTGATATAATTGAATAAAATAGCTGTTAATTAATTTTTATGGAACATTTTTGCATAACTATGTTTACAAAGGGCTTGCTAATAAAATTTTCCTTAATTGTCAGAGTAATGTCAATTAAAATAGGTTTAGGGCCCTAACCGGTTTGGCTCAGTGGATAGAGAGTCGGCCTGTGAACTGAAAGGTCCCAGGTTCGATTCCAGTCAAGGGCATGTACCTTGGTTGCGGGCACATCCCCAGTAGGAGGTGTGCAGGAGGCAGCTTATTGATGTTTCTCTCTCATCGATGCTTCTAACTCTCTATGTCTCTCCCTTCCTCTCTGTAAAAAATCAATAAAATATATTTAAAAAAATAAAATAGTTTTAGGTACAAATATGATAATTAATTTCTTCAATTATTTAATACTGTCACCCATAGCAACACTCCTCTGCGCCCCCAAAAAGACATAAGAAATACATGGTTTAGCTCTGGCCAGTGCAGCTCAGTTGGCTGGGCGTTGTCCCATGCACCAAAAGATTGCCAGTTCAATTCCTGGTCAGGGCAAATGCCCGGTTATGGGCTTGATCCTGCAGGGGGTGTGCAGGAGGCAGTCGATTGTTGTTTCTCTCTCACATGGATGTTTCTCTCTCTCCCTCCCTCTTCTTTCCTCCCTCTTTAAAAAAAATCAATTAAAAATTTTAAAGAAATACATGGTTAAACATTTAGAAGTTTATAATATATCACATTTGTTATAGTAGCCAGTTAGTGAGATGTTAACCAAAAGGGAGGGGGGACCCTATCAGGAGCAGATATCTGATTAAGCTCAACTGGTGTCAGACTCACCAACAAGGGGTCACCGGCAGGAAAAGCCAAGCTGGCAACACAAAGGGGAGAAGACAAGCCTGGGAAAATCGGGGGGAAGATGGCATAGGACAGGACGCAGGCCTGCGAGAAGCCAGGAAGGGTTGGATAGTTTGAAAGAAAACCTGCTCTCTCCCAGGCCCACGGAAATACAGTGAAACCTCCGTTCATTAGAAAATGGAATCATTTTCCCATCAGACATAATGTAAATGGAATTAATCCATTCCAGACCCACATGATTCCATTTTAAACTCGCTTCTATACAGTACACGTGTAATGCACTGTTTAATCTATAAACACATCTTTTCTTAAATTTATCCAACCTAGTTCTAGGGGTGTCTTTCAGGTCAGTCTGCAGCATCTTAGACTTTTCACATATCACTGCTTCTGAAACGCAGTCACTGGCTAACTGCTTCTGGTTTAAGGACCAGTTCCCTACCTCCTAAGTGCCTGTGGTGGTTGTTTTGTGAGCACTTCACACCTTTAGCGACATTAGCACTCTGGATGGCCTCTTTATTTTTAAAATTGTGCTAATCTTCAATTTCACCAGCAACAAAAGTATTCTCTCCTTTGTTTGTTGCCTGAGAGACGTTTGGTCCTGCATGCTAAGGTATCAGTATGAAAGGGTTGCAGGTAGAAAACTGAAGTTTCTGTCAACAACTGAGACATTTTTCCCATGAACAATTTGGTTGAGAATTGAACTTTTCAAGATGGGAACTGAGGTTTGACTGTGCGAGGAAGCTTAACAAAGGCCCCTGTTTCTATTTGGCAGCCACGTGGGCCAGGGTACAGCCTGCATCAGAGCCTGTGCTAGCCTACCAGAGCCTTGGGTGCGGGTGATGGCACTGCCCTTGGGCCCTGTGGCCCCAAACTGGACTTCTCCCCCAGTGAGGCAGAGCTAACACACGTGGCCACGGCCGAGCATCGGGCATGGTGTGTCTGGGGGCAGACCGACTGTGCGGACCCGCTTCTGCTGCTGGGCCTGCCGGGGAAGCGTCTCTTTAAGTGAGGCATCTGCATCCTGCTGCCTCTCCTTCTCTCCGGCCATATCTTTGCTTTCTTTTCTCCTAAACTCTAAGCCTCCCCCTCCCCCCTCCCCCCCCCCCCCAGACCCACAACCAGGAAAGCAGGGGGCTTTAAGGAGTCTCCTTTCGCATCTGTAACTTCCTTTCCTGAGTCTAGGCAGCCTGGGCTAGGCAAGCTCCCACCACTGTGATTTTGACTCTTCTACCCTAAGCCTTCCCTTGTTTGCCCTCCAGCAAATCCTGTGCTTAAAACCCTCCTGTGCATGTGACTCTTGTCTCTGAAATTCATTTCCTGTGATACCATGGAGGGACCCATCTCCTCTGATAAAACATTGCTTTAATTCTTCAATAATCTCTACACTTGAAAAGTTCATCAGCGTTAGTACTTTTATTTTACCTGGATATTTATTTAACATTTAAAGTAATTGTACTTTTCATTATGAAGGGTGCTGTGGTTCTCATTTGACACCTACAATATATTAGAGTTTGAGGTGAAGTGACTGTCAAGCAGTGAGGCTCATACCCATCTCTCCTTTTCACTGCTGAAGGTTCCTGGAGTTGTGATCTCATGAATATCACACGAGAGCTTACTTTGTAAGTCATTTAGCTCAATAGTTAGTGAAATTAAAGAAAATTACTTTCTCTGTGCTTTAGCTATGTTAAATGTATATTCCATTCAGTGAAGATGTGTTAATTAACTAACTCAATGTGGGATAAATGCGGGTTACCTGGGCCTTTATTTGGGTTTGAGATGACAGGATGACATGTTTGTAAACACTCTTGGTTCTTCAACGTGTGTCACCTCCTCCAGCCCACTTGGGGCACACAATATCTATTTTCAATTTATTACTTAAATTTTTTTTCTTTTCTAAATTTTTGTTCAATGAAAATTTTGAGATAATTGTGGTTCCATGTGCAATTATTACTATGAGAAATAATACAGAGATAACCTGTGTAGCCTTTACCCAGCTTTCACCAATGATAACATCTTGCCAAACTATAACACAATATCTATAAGCAGAACAGCAACTTTGATACAGCCGAGCTATGGAACACTTACACAACTGAAAAGATGTTATGTTACCTGTTTTCAGTCACACCAACTATTGCCCCCTACATCTATCCCCTTTTTAATCCCTGGAAAAAATACTAATAAACTCTCCATTTTTATAATTTTGTCATTTCAGAATGTTATATAAATAAGACCATACAATATGTAAATATTTGGTATTGGTTAGTCTTACTCAAAATAATTTCCAGCCCTGGCCAGGGTGGTTCAGTTGGTTGGACATCATCCCATGCATTGAAAGGTTATCAGTTTGATTCACAGTCAGGGCACATGCCTGGATTGGGGCTCAATTTCTGGTGGGGGGTTTGCAGCAAGCAGCCGATTCGTGTTTCACTCTAACATCAATGTTTCTCTCACCCCGTCTCTTCTCTCTCTCTAAAAAAAAATTCAATTAAAATATTAAAAAAAATAATTTTCAGCTTATCAGATTGTTGTTGTATCAATATTTTATACCTTTTTGTTGCTGAATAATATTCTATGCTGTGGATATACCAAAACAAATAATCTGAAATGTGTTACACTTATTAAAGCAATTGAAACTGCAGGAAAGACATTTTAAACACAGAAAGTTCAAGATATTCAACATTGTTCTTACAAAGATGTATAAAACCAATAACAAAGAAAAGTGTCTGTCTAGAAACAAATCTACACAAATACACTTCTTGGACTTGTGACAAGGTTCCATTGTAGTTAATGGGGCAAATATTTTATTTTTTAGAAAATTGTGCTTTAACGAAGAGGAAAAAAATATCCCTACCTTACATCACACATTACAAATCCTTTCCAGATGAACTGAAGGTGTATATGTGAATGAAAGGTGGGGAAATAAATTAAAACTCTAGACATAAACAAGTTAATATCTTCTTGACTTTGGGTTAACACTGTCTTTTAAAAGACACTAACCGTGAGAAAATAAAAATGTAGATGTTGAGATTTAAGTTTGGCTGTGTGGGGGAGGGTGCAACACAGGAAAGATGGAGCCAGTCAGCTGGGCAGGAGGATGGCCCAATCCTGGGACAATGGTGTCTGTCCCTCCACCCTTGTCCCCAAGCCACACAATTCTGTTTCTCCCTGTACATCTCTGGTAATACCCCCAAGCCACTGTCCCTCCACCAGAATCCAAGCCCATCAAGAGATTTGAATAGACAGTTCATAGGAAAGAACAAGATGGCTATTCAATATCTTATGTAATAAAAGCCTAATATGCTAAGTGTTCTACCGTTCAACCATTCGATCAGTCACTGTGACGCATACTGACCACCAGGGAGCAGATGCTCTAACCGGTAGGTTAGATTGCTGCTGGGTTCCGGCCAATCAGGACTCGGCGAGATGAGCAGGACATACCTTGGATCCCTCCCTCGGACCCTCCCTGTCTGGCCAACCTCCTGTGGTCCCTCCCTGACCAGCCGGCTCCAAGTGGCCCCAATCAGGACTGGGTGAGACAGGCTGGACATGCCCTGGAGCTCTCCTGTAGTTCCTCCCTGGCCCCGATCATGCACTGGTGGGGTCCTTCGGCCTGGCCTGTGCCTTCTTGCAATCTGGGACCCCTTGGGGGATGTCGGAGAGCCAGTTTTGACCCGATCCCTGCAGGCCAGGCCAAGGGACCCCACTGGTGCATGAATCCGTTCACTGAGCCTCTAGTGTGTGTGTGTGTGTGTGTGTGTGTGTGTGTGTGTGTATGTGTGTGTATGTATGAATGAGAAGACAAGCCACAGAATTGGAGAAAATACTTGCAAGGGATGTGTCTAATGGACAACAGTTATTCACAAAATACAAAGAACTCTTTTTTAAAAATATATTTTTATTAATTTCAGAAAGGAAAAGAGAGGGAGAGAGAGATAGAAACATCAATGATGAGAGAGAATCATTGATTGGCTGCATCCTGCACACCCCACACTTGGGATTGAGGCCACAACCCAGGCATATGGCCCGACCAGGAATCAAACTGTGATCTCCTGGTTCATAGGTTGACGTTCAACCACTGAGTCATGCCCTCTGGGCCTGATCTCTTAAAACTCAACAATGAGAAACAACCTAATTAAAAATGAGCAAAAGGCCTGACAGAAGATATATAGGTAGCAAATAAGCATATGAAATGATGCTCCACGTCCCATATGATTAAAGAATTACAAATTATAACACCACACACCTATTCAAATGGCCAAAATTCAAAACTGTGATAGCACCAAATGCTGACAGATGTAGAAAAACAGAAACCCTCATTTATTGCAATGGAAATGCAAAATATTGCAACCACTTTTTGGAAGAAAGTTTGAAAGTCTCTTACAAAACTAAACATTCTCTTTACCATACAATCTAGCAATTGCACTTCTTAGTTTTTATCAAAATGAGTTGAAAACTTATGTGCATACAAAAATCTGCACAGTTATATTTATTGAAGTTTTGTTTATAATTGACAAAATTTGGAAGCATCTTTCAGTAGGTAAATGAATAAATAAACTTCGGTACATCCAGACAATGGAATAATATTCAGCACTGAAGATAACCAAGCTACCAAACCATGAAGAAACATGAAGGAACATTAAATGCTCATCAGTAAGTGAAAGAAACCAATTTAAAAAGGCTACATAGAGTATGATTTCAACTATATGACATTTTGGAATAGGCAAAACTGTGGAGAGAGTAAAAAGATCAGTGGTTGTTAGAGGTTAGAAGGCAGGAAGATGAGCACAGAGGCTGTTGGGGCAGTGAAGCGACTCTGTGTGATACTGTGATGGCACAGATGCATGTCGCTGACATCTGTCTGGACTCACAGCATGTATACCCCCGAGAGCAAACTCTACCGTGAGCCATGGCCTTTGGGTGATAGGTCGTTTCAGTGCAGGGTCATCAACGGCAGCACAACAGCAGTCTAGGGCAGGATGTTGAGGGAGGAGGAGGCTCTGCTGTGGGAGGAAGGAGGGGTATATGGGAGCTCCCTGTATCATTTCCTCAATTTCACTGTGAACCTAAAACTGCTCTACAAAGTCAGTCCATTAAAAAGGCTTATCCTCACACATGGCAATAGACACATAAAACAAAACCACTGAAATGTGTCTTTCACTATCTGATTAGCAAAAAGAATAAAGCTTGATAGCAGTGTTGGTGAGGCTGTGGGAACACGCTCACTGGCTTCCTCCACTGACTAGATTGTCAGATTTTATAAGCCCAGGAGAGAAAAGTTTGGCAATATCTCAAAATTACCAATGTATCCGTCCTTTGACACACAATGTCACCCTGGGGGACTAGTCTTAGGAGGCGCGCCTCCGTCTGGAAAGCATGCATGTATGGGAGTATTTGTTGCAATGCCTCTGTGGTAGGAAAAGCCTGCCTACATGGAGTACACATAAATTACGGTTCCAAGAGAACCGGACTGACACAGGAAGGTCTCCTCGATGTTTTAACAGAAAAGCAAGATATATGCTTATCTGGTTTCACTCCATGTTTGCCTGCTTTCTTTATGTTTATAAAAGAAACACAAGGAGAATATGTTCACATTCCTATGTATTATCTATATAAAAAGTATATCTGGAAAGATACACAAGAAATGGATAATAGTACTAATCTATCAGAAAATGTGGAAATTGAACAAATAAAAACAGAAATGAGACTTTTCTCTGGACATTTAAAACATTTTATGCCATGTGAGTAAATTTAATATTCAATAATGTAAATATATAAGTACAAAACCAAATATAGCCCATGCCCAAGCCATAAATATAGGGTATCCCCCCAAAATGTATACATACACTTTGCATAATTATAAAGGCAGTGTTTATAAAATACATTTCATTTTCTAAATTGAGCTCTCAGTTGTTAAAGTGTACATACATTTTGGGGGGACACCCTGTATATATGCATTCCTAATTAAATAGAAAGCATACAAAAAAGGGTATATGTTAACTTTATTAAAATTAAGAACATATGATCATTAAAAAATAATCACTAAGCCTTAGCCGGTGTGTCTCAGTGGATAGAGTGTCAGCCTGTGGACTGAAGGGTTCCAGGTTCAATTCCAGTCAAGGGAACATGCCTGGGTTGAGGGCTTCATCCCCAGTAGGGGGCATGCAGGAGGCAGCCAATCAATGATTCTCTCTCATCATTGATGTTTCTATCTCTCTTTTCCTCTCCCTTCCTCTCTGAAATCAATAAAAATATATTAAAAATGATAATAATAATCATTAAGATTATGAGAAACAAAGCCATAGACTGGGAAGCCACAGATTGTTTCACTATATGTATTTGCATGTATACTGAAAATAAGCATACCTATGATAATTATTTTATTAATATTTTGTAAACATAATAAATAAATAAATCTTGTTATCAAAAAAGGAGACAAACAAGTTAAAATGAGTAAAAGTTGCAAACTTTTTTATAAAGAGAAAATCAAAATAAGTGAATGCAGGAAAGGTGTTCGATCTCCGTAGCCATCAGGGACATGCCCGGGAGCCTGAGGGAGGTGCAACTGCGCACTTGGCTGAAGCAAGCAGAGCTCTGTGCCCCTGGGTGGAAGTGCACGTTGGTCTAAGTTCTGCGGAAACCCCTCGGTGAGTCTCCTGTGACTGAGCAATTCCGCTCTGTGTGTACCCAGCAGCAAGGGGACACATGTGTGCCACACAACAGGTGCACAAATAATAGCACTATTCAGAATGCCCCCGAACTTGGAACTAGATTCATAAACACTAGAAAAAATTAAAAAATAGTGTGTATGCCAAAACCGGTTTGGCTCAGTGAATAGAGTGTCGGCCTGTGGGCTCAAAGGTCCCAGGTTCGATTCCGGTCAAGGGCATGTACCTGGGTTGCTGGCACATCCCCAGTGGGGGATGTGCAGGAGGCAGCTGATCGATGTCTCTCTCTCATTGATGTTTCTAACTCTCTATCTCTCTCCCTTCCTCTCTGTAAAAAAATCAATAAAATATATTTTAAAAAAATAGTGTGTAATCATGTGTTACTATCAGCAATGAAAATAAAATAAATTATTGCTGCAAAAAAGACATAAATGGATCTCACAAATATGGAGTTGAGCAAAAGCAGATAGAAATAAAAGAGTGCATACTGTAGGACTCCATTTATGTAGACTCAGAAAAAGCAAAATTAACCTCGGGGAGCAGTCAGACGGTGCCTAACTCTGGTGAGGGTACAGATGGGGAGGAGCTTCGGCCCTGGTGCTGCCTTTCTACAGCATGAGCATCTGCCGCCTCCCTTTCCTGGACTGTCTTGACATGTTTTTCCACTGTGCTCTCGCTTTCTACAGGCTCCTGCCAAATCAGCTCCTCCCCTGTGTTCTTTCACTCAATGTAGCTGGTTCTTTTTTTAAGAGGGTCATATATAAATCAGTTCTACTAAGGTGTGTTGACCAGTCTATTTTCTCAAGTAAATTGTGGACCCATCGAATATTTAGACCTTTATATCGCCTTCTATTTTTGGAGATTTTACTTTTATATCATTATTTTAAATAACAGTTCCACATTTATACCAAATTGATATTCTTTGCTGGGTATTTTCTTTGTGTGTGTGCACCCATTTTCTCTATCGTCTGCTTCCTCTGCAGCCCTTATTACTTCCTCTATGGTTTTAAGTCTTTAGTTGTTTTCATTAACCTTCTTCATGTCAGTTTAGATTTTTATTCAAAACTATTCTCTCTTCATCTTGGATCTCAGACTTCAGTTCTCAGATGATTTAGTCTTTCTCTTCAACTTTTGTTATTTGTTTTATTTTACACTAGGAGCCCAGTGTGCAAAATCGCGTGGCCTGCCCACCCACCCGCCACCCTGCCTTGACACCCTAACCCAGGGGTCCTCAAACTACGGCTCGAAGGCCACATGCAAATACAAATATTGTATTTGTTCCCGTTTTGTTTTTTTACTTCAAAATAAGATATGTGCAGTGAGCATAGGAATTTGTTCATAGTTTTTTTTTAAACTATAGTCCGGCCCTCCAACGGTCTGAGGGACAGTGAACTGGCCCCCTGTTTAAGGACACCTGCCCTAACCTTTCCACGCAGAGCTCCAGCGCACCTGGCCAGCCCCCTGACCCTTCTGGCCTTCTCTGGCCGCTTCAAGCCCCACCCTCAGTCCCTCAAGTCGCCTTGGGCTGGTCCCTCCTTCTCCAGGTGCCTCCTCACTTCCACCCTGTCTCCAGAGCTACATGGCGGCTCCACCACGTCATGGCACCAGAGAAGAGTGTGGAAACCTCCCGCCAGCTGTGCTGTGCTCCTTCCCCAGGCAGGTGAGCGGCGGGTGGCGAAGGACTGGTGAGGGGGGCGCTATGGTGTCTCCCCCCGCCCTCCTGGGCACGGGCCTCCTTCAGGCGCTCCCCTTCTTCCACCCCGGCTACGGGAGCAACGCCCCACCACGCATGTGCAGGCAGCCTCCTCCTTAGCGGTCACACCGTTGGGACCAATTAGCATATTACCTCCTTATGTATATAGATTTTCCTTTTGTATGTTCACTTATATTCTGAGTTTTTAAATTTCTAAATTTAGACAGTCTTCAGTATTTTCAATTGGCTATTTAATGGCACTTAATTCCTTTTTTATTATGTTTTTGTCCATTTTGTGCTTGATACTTAGGGGTAGTATTTTAATTAATGAAAATGTGTGTATTTTTTTTCTTCTTAGCAGAGGTTATTTATGGATTTTGCCTTTTTATGTTTGTTTTCATATTTTCTGAACTAGTAGCATCTGATGTATTTATGGGAAATGATAAAACTATGATTTGGCTTATTATTTTCCTGGCTAAAATTCATAGTCTTTTGTTGAAACCATGAAGTGCGGGGTTTTTTTTGTTTGTTTGTTTGTTTGTTTGTTTGTTTGTTTGTTTTAATGAATTACTTTTCTCTTTTTGGAGGGATAAAGGGCTTTGTGATTTTTTAATAAGTGCAGTTTTTTTGTAGATCCTTTGATTTCCACCTCTCACTTTCTCCTTTCCCTCCTGTCAGCCTGGAGACAGTCTCCTCACTTGGGGTGCATCCCTTCCCCACAGAAGCTCTGCCTCCCACGGCAGCCTCCTCCATCCCTCACACTCTCGAAGCTTCCGTAGATGGTGTTGTGGTCCTTCAGGTCTCAGAGATGTTTCCGTTATTCTCCCTCTCCCAGTGACACTCCCTGTGGATGAGTTAGCAGAATCAGGGCCACTTCTCAGACCCCAAAGCAGGCTCCATTTTCTTTTCTTCTTTTAAAATATATTGATTTCAGAGAGGAATGGAGAGAGAGAGAGAGAGAGAGAGAGAGAGAGAGAGAGAAACACCAATGATGAGAATCATTGATCAGCTGCCTCCTGTACGCCCCACACTGGGGATCAAGCCTGTAACCCGGGCATGTGCCCTGACCAGGAATCGAATCGTGACCTCCTGGTTCATAAGTTCACACTCAACCAGCAGGGTAGCATGCTCCATTTTTAATGTATTTCCATCATGACTTTCCCCTGAGAGTCTTCTAGACCTGGCTCTGGTAATTTCAGATTCTTATTTACCTATTTTCCCAGTGAATTACAATTTGTAGAATTCTGTATCTCTTAGTTTTGCTGTAGGCATGGGATATGTACAGTTTTATTTTCTGTTCTTATGAGAAGTTATTTTTACAAAATGTGTCTGGAAACTTATCCTGAAGCAGATGATCTGGGGGGAGGTGTATTAATCCCTTTCTGGTGTCATGAGTTCTTTACCTCAAACTGTTCTGTGCTGCTTCTCGGAAGCAAACCATGTCAGTTTGAACAAGCAACGCAGAATGTGCTCAGGTGTCAAAGAACCTTTAAGTTGGGTGTGTGCTGTGTGTAGTGTGTAGTGACTGGCATCTATCATCACTCGTCCTTCCCCTTACAGTATCATTCATATACAAGACAAATCTTATTATATCAATCACTCAATCTGTACTCTCAGATTATTGATATCTGTATTTCTTCTGGAAATAAGCTATTCAATAGCACCATTTTTCTAATATTGTTTAGTAAATTTCTCTTGTATTTGTTGCACATATTTGTACAAGAGTGTTTACTATTAAATTATGGTATAAAATTTTGTAGAATTAAATATTTGTTGTGTGTGTGCATAGATAGATAGATAGATAGATAGATAGATAGATAGAATTAAGACAATTTTAAAAAATTACCAGAACTGCACAGGTAGTAAATTGCAGAGTTAAAATTTGAACACAAGCTTCTTAGCATCAAAAACCTTTGGTCTAAGAAGGTGCTATATATTATTCTGATTAATGGGAAAAAAGTTTCAGGATTTAAAAATGCGTTTAATATGAAATGGGGCTTATCTTAATTTACTAAGTGCAGAATATATTTCTTTTCCTTTTCTTGCTATCTCTTGTAAACCCTTGCAATTTTAAATGGACTTCTTCTTACCTCTGAGCTCTTCTTCCAAAGTAAAAAATCAATCTTAGTTGCCTCAGAGGTTTCATCATTACAATAAGGCCAGTGACACTGGCACACTCCACAGGGCTGAAGAAAAAGAAAGCAAATAAAACACACATACAAATACAATTGTAAAGATCTTGTAAATGAAACAGCTATGCAATTGCAAAATAAGAATAATAATTTTAATCTCTTTTGACTACTAAAATTTCAGAATGCAGTTGTTGATTGATACCTCTTTCCTCTTTGTGAATTTATATTTATAATAGAATAGATCACTGTATTTTTGGGGGTTCGATGTCATCAGCCTATCAGAAGAGGGGGAACTAGCTATTTAGCATAGTACGCACATTGTTCCAAGTAAACTAACAAAATTTTTAAAAATTCAGACCTTACTTAGATTATTACATATTTTAATTGTTCCTTCCTTCTTGGTTTTTCTTTTTGAAGATACTATTAAAATACACTCATATCCTATATAATAAAAGCATAATAAGCAAATTGACTGAACCGTGCATTGACCACCAGGGGGTAGATGCCCAACGCAGGAGCTGCCCCCAGGTGGTCAGTGTGCTCCCACAGGGGAGCACTGCTCAGTCAGAAGCCGGGTTCAGGGATGACAAGCCCAGCTGCAGTGAATGGAGCCTCTCCTGCCTCCGCTGCAGGCGGGCTGTAAGGATCGAGGGCTCCCGGGCTGCGAGAGGGTGCAGGCTGGACTGAGGAACCCACCCCCGGCCCCCAGTGCACAAATCTCATGCACCAGGCCTTCCTAGTGATTAAATAATGTTCACGACGACCCAAAGCCACTTGCCAGATCCTCACGCTCCCTCAGGCTGCAGACTAGAGGCTGGTCACTGTCCCGCTGCTTGGGGCCATCCCCCTCCCTGTCTCTGTTGGCCCTGCACCCTCACAGACTCCTTTTGCAATCATTCTTCTCTCATGTCATTATTTAGATTCTGTCCTGAGGTCTCCGATGTTATAGTTCTAGCAGAGACACTGTTCATCCATGTTGCAGAAACGTTCTCACAGCCGAAGGGGAGGGGCACTAAATAAGAAACCAGTACTAAATATAGCTTTATACCCATGTCCAGAAATTACATACTAGATGACTAGGTGGCCAAGCAATTCATCAGTAGTAAAAATCACAAAACACCAAACTTGAGGGTGAATACTACAAAAGTTAAAAAATAACACATTTAAATCATAGAGCATTATAAAGTAAACATGGTTGGTATAAGGGAATAAAAGAATAAAAAAACACAAAGGAAAGAGCAGAGTATCATGAAAAAAAATAGAAGGATTTACAAAGCAAAACAGAAGTTTGGGGAAAAACAATCTTTTAAAACTCAACAAGTTTGAGAAATCAGGGTGAAGGGTACACTGGTATCTCCATTTTACTTTTTGCAGCATCTTGCAACTTTAAATTTAAATAAGAAGTTATAAAAAAATCAATATGATTCATGATGTGACCTAGCAGTGCAGTAGTAACAAAGTTTGATAATATTGACCACAAAGCAACAACAGACTGATCTCATTTATGACAAATATCTTAAAAGCATCAACAGCATTTTGGATACCACAGGATTGTTGCAGGAAACAGAGAGTATACTCAGAGAGTTTACTTGACTAGAACTTTGCAAATGGTATAGAGGTCAGGGGGTGGGGGCTATTAAAAATACCAAGAAAGTATGTTCAGCACCAAGGGGCATATAATTCTAGAAAGCTATGTGATAGAAATGCTGTCCAGCAGGAATTAGGGAATTGAGGAATGTCACAAATTGGCAGAGAAGGAGCTGGAGAAATAATGTCAGCCTCTGATTTCCTGCAGATGTGGAAGCCAGAAGACAAAGAGCCCAGAATAACCAGACAGTAGAGGCCAGCCCCCCAGGGCACAAAGCAGAGCAAAGGAGGAAAATGGATCTGTAAGCACAAATGGAAAATTAATAGTACAGCCCATCTCTTTTGTTTGGCAGCATTGTTCCTATTCTTTCTTTAGATATAAATACAACTTCAAAGTAAATGAAAAAATCCCATCAAAAATCATCAATTAATTCAAGGTGATATTAATTGCATCATGTCAGAATTTGCATGGAAATAGTATATCACTGGTTCTACATAAGGCTAGCAGGAACATATGGGAGAAGGGATATTTAAGTAACACAAACATAACCGCTATATTCCCTGCTGTGTTGATGGCCAGGAAGCTCAATTGATAATTATAGCTGCTCTCTCCCTCTTTTCTTCTCTCTCTCTCTCTATTCTCTCTCTCTCTCTCTCTTTCTCTCTCTCTCTCTCTCTTTCTCTCTCTCTCTCTCGTCTCTCTCTGACCAGTCCAAGGATCAAAGTCTTTAGAAGTGGTGGGGCATTTTTTGGGGGATTGTCACAATTGACCTTTATTACTTTTACATTCATTATTAAATATGAAAACACTCAAAAGCACTCAAATGAATCCCTCCAGATATGCACATATCCCTTCTTGGACTCACTGTGTAGCAACCATCCAGTTTCTCTATGGCAATCAATCACCATGTCAGATGTCCCATTCTTTACCTCTTAATTCAGTGGCATGAAGTACCCCAAATATTCAACCTCATTCTCAAAATTAAATTTATTGAAACCACAACTGTGTTCCATGGTGGCAAGACTCTCCCTTAGTCATCAGAACCTTTGAACTCATCAAGTCTATGCATGGATAGGAGCAAGAAGCTTCTAACATGTATCAGATGTGATAGTGCAAGGTAGAGCACCCACTTACACTCCATGGT
The DNA here is from genome assembly GCF_028538775.1 of Myotis yumanensis. Lineage (NCBI taxonomy): Eukaryota > Metazoa > Chordata > Mammalia > Chiroptera > Vespertilionidae > Myotis > Myotis yumanensis. The sequence continues at coordinate 90,420,112 of NW_027223759.1, forward strand.
AGTCTGGCTATGGGGACACTGTACCAGATGTTGGATGCTGGTGTAAGACTTATATTGTATCCTGGAGGCAAGCTCCTCACTATCTCAGGGTGTTGACTTCCACTTGACTTACTTTTTACTGATCTGTTCATTGCAAGGAAATGCCATCAAAGTTAGATTTGAGCCTTTTGCTATATCTAGGTATCCATAAAATGAATATTGTAACAAAATTTGCATTGTGATCATTTGTAGAATTCCATGACAATTCACTAGGCAGATTGTTGGTGCTGCAGAAGTTTTGTGTGGTGGAACATAAATCAGTATCAGAAAAAAGCTCATGTTTTCCTAAAGGGAAATCAAGGTCTTCTCTATAAATAAAGGGACCAAAACAATCAACTTTCTATCAATCAAGTGGCTTGTACGCCCCCCTAGGAGATAGTACTTGTCAGGGGGTCAGCGTTGGCCATTGTTGTAGGGAGTTTAAGCATTCAGCAGTGGCATCCGCCAAATTAACTCCACTTCAAGGAATTCCAAGTTGCTGAGCTATTGCCAGACTCTATTTCAGATGCTTTGGGCATTTGCTTTTGGATTCACCCTGCCAATAAGCACCAGGGTGTTTATTTATAGTTAATAAAATTCTGTTATATAATTGAACTTTTAAATGTCCTAACCACAAAAGAAAATGGTAATTATGTGACATGATGGAGGTGTTAGCTAATGCTACGGTAGGAATCATTTTGCAACATATAATTGCATTAAATCAACACCTGTACACCTTAAACTTACACAATCTTATTTGTCAATTGTATATAAATTAAACCTGAAAAAAAAGAGTAAACAAAAAATACAATAAATATTTATATGGAGCATCCATTTTAAGTAGTCTAACCACATACTGATCCTTCAGATCTCCTTGTTAGCTTTTTAAAAATCTTGGGTTTTTTTTTGTGTGTGAATCACTAGATAACTGTGAATCAAAGTTGGTCCATATCTCCTTCTATGGAACTTAGAAAACAGATGTATTGCCTGAAATTCTGTTTACTTGGTGGATGTTCTTTCATCATTATCCTTAAATTTTTTTATTGATTGATTGATTTGAGGGAGAGAGAGGAAAAGAGAAACATCCATTTGTTGTTCTACTTATTTATGCATTCATTGGCTGCTTCTTGTAGATACACTTATTTAGGATCAAACCCCAAACCTTGCATATCGGAACAACGCTTCAACCAACTGAGCTACCCTGCCAGGGCTCATTACTGTCTTTAAGGGCCATTAGGAGTGGTGTTGTAGAAATGCAGAGAATATGAACTCAGCTGCTAACATATGACCAGGACATCTGTAAGCCAAGCTCACAGATTTTTCCCCCCATTAACTAGTGTATTAATCAGATTTTTCTGGAATGAAATTACACAACAAGTAAACCAAGAGTACCCTCGGCTTGTATCAGTAAGCATATTCCTCACTCAGAAAATGAATAATCTGACTGGGTTGGTGGAGCTGGTTACCGAGGTGTGTTCACTTAGTAAAATTTCATTGGTATTTATAATTACAATGGGTACAAATTCTTGAAGGAAAGTAAAATTTCAATAAAAAGAGGCCTGCTTTAAAAGTATGAGTAAGCATAAGTGTAGCAAACTCAGCAGAGGCCGAAAAAAGAAATTAACTCCAAAGTGAAGCACATTTATGCAACTTACACTCATGAAAAAACAACACAGAAATAGCATTAGTTAGTAGATCTCCCACCGATCTGCTCCTTCTCTAACTAGATTAAATCAAAAACTTCAAAGGAAAAGAGATATAGTCCAATAGGTGACTTACTAGTTAAACAGTACAGCAGAACAAGAGACCTTCTTCCTAGTGTTGTCACAGAGGATCAGTGTGCCCAGCCAGTTGGCCACATGGATTGATCAGGAACTTGAGAAACTGTAGCAAACATAAGATGTATACCTTGTGGGATAATTAGTCTTTGAAGTTAAGCTTCAGAGCAGAACCATTTTCATGTTTCTGGGGAAACACTATACATCTGTGCCATTTTTTTCTTATAAATAATATATTTATTCTCATGAAATGAAGTTGATATGGACAAGAAAACTACTATTACAAGCAAATGAGGAAGGGATGTATGGAAAAAATGAGGAAGGAGTTTTATTTTGACTAGTCAATTTATTGAAAGAGTAAGCATTTTATAATTATGATCTGTTCTTACATGCTAGATTTCTTTATATTTTGTCTGCACAGTGGAAATCAGTGTCATTAGGCACTGGAGAAAGAAAAGAGATTTGGATTTTTATTAGGGGGAATAAAACACTACTTGGCACAACAGAGGCTGTGGGGACAAACTGAAACTGATTGAGTAGAGAATCAGGATGACAGTACTGTGAAGACAACACAGGTGTCACGGGCCAGAAGGCCACAGAGAAAGTTAAGCTTAAGTCAAAGAGCCATGGTATGTATAGGATAAGAAGGACATTAAAAGCTAGGCCAGTGTGGCTCAGTGGTTGAATATCGACCCATGAACCAGGAGGTCATGGTTTGATTCCAAGTCAGCCATATGCCTAGGTTGTGGGCTTGATCCCTAGTAGGAGGTATGCAGGAGGCAGCCAATCCATTATTCTTTCTCATCATTGATGTTTCTATATCTCTGACTCTCTCCCTTTCTCTCTCTGAAATCAATAATAATAATAAAAAAGAATGACATAAAACCATATCAGAACAAAGAAAATGATTTATGGACCTGTGACTTTGGCATGTGGTGAGATGATCTGCCTTAAAAGATCAAAAGCCAAGTATAGAAATTCAGATTTAATTTATCATTAACTTTTATTCAGCAATTTCTCTCTTAAAACTGTTCTCTCAAACACTGGTTATCAGGCCAGGTGCATCACAGTATAACCCCCCTTACTCTCACCACTTGGTAATATCACCGAGTAGTTACAATTTATAAACGTCTAGTTTCTTATGGGGTAATCGGAAAGAGTATATCAGAATGTTTTTATAAGATCCAGCCAATACATATGAGTAACTAAAGAACTCCCAAGTGTAAAGTTTGCATCCATGTAGGTGAGCACTGCTAACCTGCCAGCTGCAGAATTATGGGCTCATCCTAGATTTAGCAGACAAAGGTACCCAGGTTAAGACAGAAATAAACGAGAATGCACATTTTTAGAATGAATTCAAGTAAGTTGCCCTTGGAATCACTCACAATTCAACTAAAGGGGGTGAAGTGACTTGGAAGGTGAACGGAGAATTCTTCCCCAAACATGACCAGGGACCTTCACTTATTGCATCATTGAGCCAAAATGCATCAGATGATTCAGTCCCGCCTGTCTTCTTGCTTATGTGGAGCATGGAAATCTGCATTGTGGAGCACTCATTCTCCAATGGCCACAGGCCATTTAGTTTCCCAATCACTTTGTAACTCTCAGCTTACACATTATTCTTAAAAGCAAAAATTATATTCCTCTGAGGCCGTGAGTTTTAGAAACTACTGCTGTTAAAAAGCAGATGTGATGGTTGTGCTTCTAGAAACATTTTTGTTGTAGACAAAGCAAGTATGTCATCAACATAAAGACACTCATTTCTGCCTTATGAACTGTTTTCTTTTGAGGGCGTCTCAAAGCACAACGGGATGTTTTAAATAGCCAAATGTCTTGGAAGACCAATTTTAAGGAGCATATAGGCAACGAAAGACTGGAGGAGGTCTATGCTAATTATCTGGGGACAATAATGTGGATTAAGATTAAGGAGTTGGGAGCACTCCCATAGGTGAACAAAAGGAAGCTAACATCAACCAGCAGGAGACTGGTGCAGGCACTGTTTTCCCATTCATTGTCTCCCCCAGTCATTCGAGCACTCTGCTCTTGTTTAGTCCTATCAGTGTCCCTGCAAGTTTTGGTGGTATTATCCTCATTTTACAGATGAGAACACTGAATGTGGAAAGTATAAAATGTCCCCTGAGATCATATAGAGTACATATAACAGCACAATGATGTAAATTAAAACCTGTCTCCTTCAAAATCTGATTCACTTTTTCTAAAATAATATCATGCAACACTTTCTTGTTAGAGCATCTTCAGTAGTGTGTTCTGTCTCCCAGAAGCATGCACATGCTTGGTGGTAGCCTGCCCTCCTAACTGCTCCTGGGTCAGGGTAATGTTTTAGAGTTGGCATCTCTTGTATACACCGCTTGAAGTAAAAGGAGCAAGCCCAGGAATGTGCTGGGTGGTGAATGAAAACTAGTTTAGGTTTAAGAATTTCCCAAGCATGGCCATGGCAATCTGTATGTTCATTCCTTCTTCATTCTGCCCCTTGTCCTGGCCATAATCTTTTTAATCTGGGTCAAAAACTGCTTATTTGAACCCTGTCTCCACTTTGATTAGCACTAACCTTGTTTTTGTCACTAGTTAATCACAGGCATGACTACTGGACTCAGGGCACCCATTCTTTGCTTGCTTTACAGAAAAGCAATGCAAACGTAAGTAAATAAATAGGAAAATTCAGTGACCAGTTCCCATCCTTTTATATGAATATAACTCGGCGAGGGAATAAGACAAGTCCAATTCATGCATCTGCTAATGGGCCCACACAGAGAGTCTACATCTCTTACTTGAGGACTTCCAGTTATTCAGAAAAGTTCATATTTTAACAGGACTATAATCTAGAGACAACCTACATTAGCCTCATGTCAACATGCAAGAGTTCATTATTAAGCAGATTTTGAAAGGTTCACTGAATATTGCACTATGCAATGTATGGTCCCTGAGAGCAATTTCCAACCTGTCGTTTGGGAACTAGGACACATTTAAAAGGATTTAGGAGTAGACACTTTTCACTTAAGAAAATCCAATTCAGCATTTTGACCATTAAGAAAACGGAAAATGTTTCTTTACCAACTCCACTGCATTTGATGGGGGAATCCTCCAGTAAAACATAAGCAATTTTACTTTAGTTATTACAGCAATATATGTATAAGTGGGTGCTTTCTCATCCCTCAAACTCTTGCAGTTATGGAACTGCACAATCTATCACAGCCATTGTTTATAACACCCACATCCCAAGAACACTATTCTTTTAGTTGAATAACAAAAGCCAATGCCCATTAAGTACTTAAAGAGTGTCAGGCTTTTGCCAAGTACTTTAAAATGATTTATGTTATTTAATCTTCACACCAAACAAAGAAAGTAGTTGCTATCACTATGTGTACTATATAATCATGAGAATTTTAAGAGGTTAAGAGATCTCTCCAAATCCACATAATTAATATGACCCAAAGCTTGGATCTAATCCAATATGTCCCACTCTAAAACCTATGTGGTTAATTAATCTCTGTGTTATTATACCAAGAGGATAACATTAATACTAACATTTATATATTAGCTTTAAAAAAAAATTGGAAACTTGAGATTCAACAACAAATGCACAGGTCAAAGATTAGTCAAATGCTTAGTGAAGGGACCAGAAACATCGTTAGAGTTTCTTCCAAGAACATTTGAGGAGGAACTTGAGAATTGCAGCATTAAAATTTTAAAATAATAAAATTGGTTAATCTCATATAGGCAATAAGAGGTAACCCTTTCTTAAATATAAATATAAGCTGAAAAATAATGTGTAAGCTAACATGAAACTTCACAATAGTGAGCTCAAATCAACTACAAATGGTCCCTGATGTACAGTGTTTGATTTATGATTTTTTGACTTTATGGTGGTATAAAGCAGTGGTTCTCAACCTTCCTAATGCCGCAACCCTTTAATACAGTTCCTTATGTTGTGGTGCCCCCCAATTTCATTGTTACAAATTGAACATAATAAAAGCATAGTGATTAATCACAAAACAATATGTAATTATATATGTGTTTTCTGATTGTCTTAGGTGACCCCTGTGAAAGGGTCGTTTGACCCCCAAAGGGGTCGTGACCCACAGGTTGAGAACCGTTGGTATAAAGCAATAGCATTTAGGAGAAACTGCACTTTAAGTTTTGAATTTTGATATTTCACAGGCAAGATGCAGCTCCCAATCAGCCATACCATCCCGAGTGTGAACAATTGATGCTCCCCAGTGTGTCATTGTATTAGATAATTTTATAGGCTAATGTAAGTGTCTTGAGCACATTGAAGGTAGATGAGGGCAAGCTCTGATATTTGGTAGGTTAGGTGTATCAAGTGCATATTTTATTTATAAAATTTTCAACTTCTGATTGGTTTATCAGGACATTAGCCAGTGTAAGTCGAGGAGCATCTGTAGTAATTTACAAAATCATACCCAAGTTTATTCTTCTAGAAATAAGCAATATTTTGTTGGGCCTGCTAATGATTACTACCTTCTGATATTTAAAAAGTATGTCTCTATCCATCACCAACTTATTTCCAAATTTGAGATAATTTTTCTTAAGAATTTTCAAAAGTAATGATGATATATGTGTTTCTGCTACATACAAAGCTCTCCAAAAAGTATATTTTTTGATAAAATTGGGAGATTGTAGAAACTGGATGGAACCTGGGTTCAACTGATAAATAAATTAATATCTGACCATGTGAATTATTTTCCTCATATCAATTGACTAATATGGTGATTAAAATTCCACAAACATTGTTTTTAAATTTTAATATTTAAGTTTGTAGAAAATTTCTTATATAAATCTTTATTGTTGAGAGTATCACAGGTATTTCCCTTTTCTCCTCCCCATTACCTCCCCACCCCAGATCTTCACCACCCTATTGCTTATGTCCATAGGTAATGCATATATGAATATAAGATCTTTGGTTAATCTATTCCCACCTCACTCCTTCCCTCTGAGATGCGTCAGTTTGTTCCATGTTTTCATGCTTCTGTTCTATTTCATTAATGTTTATTTTATTCATTAAATTTCTTGTTCATTTATTTTTATTTTTACATTCAATTGTTGATAGATATGTATTTATTGACATTTTATTGTTCATATTTTTATCCCTCCTCCCATCCTCCTCCTCCTCCTCTTTCTCCTCCTCCTTCTTCTTCTTCTTCTTCTTCTTCTTCTTCTTCTTCTTCTTCTTCTTCTTCTTCTTCTTCTTCTTCTTCAAGAATACCCTTCAACAACATTTCATGTAATAATGATTTGGTGGTGATGAGCAACTTTAGCTTTTTCTTGTCTGTGAAGCTCTTTATCTGACCTTCAATTCTAAATGATAGCTTTGCTGGGTACAGTAATCTTGGTTGTAGGTCCTTGCTATTCACCACTTTGAATTTTTTTTCCCATTCCCTTCTGGCCTGAAAAGTTTCTATTGAGAAATCAGCCAACAGTCGTATGGGTGCTCCCTTGTAGGTAACTAACTGCTTTTCTCTTGCTGCCTTTAAGATTCTCTCTTTGTCTTTAACCTTTGGCATTTTAATTATGATGTGTCTTGGTATGGGCCTCTTTGGGTTAATCTTGTTTGGAACTCACTGCACTTCCTGGACTTATAAGTCTATTTCTTTCACCAGGTAGAGGTGTTATTATATCTTCAAATAGGTTTTCAATATCGCTCTCATTCTTCTTCAAGCACACCCATGATACAAATGTTGATATGCTTGAAGTTGTCCCAGAGGCCCCTTACACTATATTCATAGATTTGGATTATTATTTTTTTTCTTTTTTCTCTTCTGATTGGGTGTTTTGCTTCCTCATATTCCAAATTGCTGATTTGATTCTCAGCATCCTTTACCCTACTGTCGATTCCCTGTAATTTATTCCTCATTTCAGTTAGTGTATGCTTAATTTATGTCTGGCCTTTTTCATGTCTTTGATGTTCTCACGATTTCCTTAAAATTCTCATTAAAATCCTTGAAATTCTCACTAAATCCCTAGAAGCTCTCATTAAGTTCCTTGAGCAACCTTATAACCATTGTTTAGAACTCTGTGTTTAGTAGTTTGCTTCCTTCCATTTCAATTAGTTCTTTCTCTGAATATTTCTTCTATTTCTTCCTTTGTGACCTGTTTCTTTGTCTCCATATTTTGGCTGCTTCCCTGTTTTTGTTTCTCTGTATTGGGTAGAGCTGCTATGTCTCCTGGAATTGATAGAGTGGCCTTCTTTAGTAGGTGTCCTATAGGGCCCAGTGACTCAGCCTCCCCAGTCACCTGAGCTGGGCACTCCAGGTGTGCCCCTGTATGGACTGTGTGCACTGTCTTATTGTAGTTAAACCTGATTGCTGTTGCCATAAATGGGAGAAATTGAACCTCAGGCCAGTTGGCTGTGAGGACCAGCTGCAACTACAGTGGAAGAGCTGCTGTACAGGAGAAGCACTATGGAGCAGGACTTGCTTCAGTGGGGCTTTGGTGCTCACTGAGTCTTCCCCTTGAGTGTGTCACTGGTGGATGTGTAGAGTTGTAATCTTGGGTGGTCCAAAGCTGTCCACTGGGTGCACTAGCTCTGAGGCCTCCTGGGAGTTGCAAAACCAACCACTGCCTATGCCCTGCCTAGGGCCATCCATCAGGAGCTACAGAGCGATCTTCAGATGGCTGGTACTTGTGTTGGGCTTACAAGTGTCCAGCAGAGGCCAAGCTGTGAAACAATGCAGGCTGTGCCAGCCTAGAGCCTGCTAGTGTCAGACCTGGGGGCCTCTTATTGAGAGGAATGGGCATGTTGATACCAGTTGCTGCTTGCTTGACAGATTTGAGGAAAGTCTGAAGCCTGAGCCAAGACAAGCCATTCATATGGAAAAGCTGCTGCAAACAGCTTGGGTGGGGCTGCAAATTGGTAGTGTAGGGTCTCATAGAATCACCAGGGTGGGGCATACAGTGTGAGCCAGGTTGATGGAGACTCAGCCAGTTCTGTGGTGCGGGTGGAGGGGAGGTTTCAGCACAGGAACAATGACCCCTGCCATTATCCCTATCTGGGAGAAAGCCTCTCCTAAGTTCCTGCCCAGATGCCAGACAATCCTGTTCCTCCCCTTATGTATCCCTGGGTTCCCCAAAGCCGCCTGTCAATGGAGCCTAGAGGGAGTGAGTCTGAGTAAGTCTGTGTACTGGCCCTTTAGGAGGAATTGCCTGGGGCTCCAGCAGCCTCCATGTCTCTCAGCCACAATCCCCGCTGGGTTTTACAGACCAAAGCTATGAGGGTTTCTCTTCCCAGCACTGGAACCCTGGGCTGAGGGGTCTTGTGTAGGGCTGAGACCCCTTGTTCCTCATAGGAGGTTTCCACAGATGAGATATCCCTCCCAATTAAAAACATGCTATATGTGGGTGTAGGACCAGTCCATTCCTTGCCTCCACCCCCCTACCAGGCTCTATGTGCTTTCTTTTGTACTTCTCCATTCAGTCAGCTTTCATGTGGTTCTGAATGATGGCTGTTCTGTATTTTAGTTGTAATTTTGATGTGGCTGTGGGAGGCAGTGAGTACTGTGTTTACCTATGCCACCATCTTGGTTCTCCTCTTTCATTCTTTTAATTGTGAATAATAGTGGTTTAGATGTTGGAGGCTACAAATGTATTAATTGTAATGCATTAATTATATCTGATATAAAATTTGAAAACCAGTGAAAGTGATACTTCATTTATGTGCTACTTTTTATTATACTTATTCCCCATATCAGTGATGTGAAATAATAAACTCATTAGAAGTTGTTCCTGAAATATGACAGAAACCATGTATATAGTCTCTGGGTGTACCTGCCTCTAAGATAACTCATCATGAAAATCTTCTAGTCTTCGCTAACTGGAACAGAGACTTGTCATGTTAATAAAGCAAGATGAAGCCAGTGTTACAGCGGCAGACTCAGAGAAGGACACCCAGCCAGGCTTACAAGAGGTCAGACTTAAGCTCTGACTGCCGGGTTTGTCACTCCTCATTAGCAATGCAGCTGCTTGAGAATTTAAAAGTCTATCATTTGGCTCATACTATTTACATGTGAAAAAAAAGTGAAGTTAAACTACAATTCAAGGGTTGTGGGTAACTGAAGCTTTGACACAAAAGCTAATTGATGATGTTTAAACTATGTGCCTGCTTCTGGTGGTGGGACCTGACACACCGACTCACGCCACGGCCTCCCTCGCCTGGACCATCCCTGGAGAAGCTCTTGCCAACCTGGCTTTTGAAAATCTACTTGCCCTTTGCTTGCAGGTGATTTATGATCTGGTTTTGCTATTAGCTAAATAGCTACCTGTTATCTCCTAAGTTAAGGTCCATTCTTACTCTGAAAAAGCACGTCTTCATTTTCATATGTGTAGGCATTAGAGCTTAAGGGCAAATATGAGGCTTTGAATGTTCTCTGTTTACCACTCTTAACTTTCAGTTAATTGATGAAAAAACTGACAGCAGGAGAAGATGGAATAATTAATCCAAAACGATGAAGTATGGAGTAAAATCCAGTCTTCATGGAATAATGCCTTTTTAGCCACTGTTCCCACGCTGTCACATGTGATACTGATTAAGGGCGTAAAATGAATAAATTGTTTTTTAACTCAGTTTTTAACCTGCCCATCAACTTACAGAAATAATGAAGATTATTACTTAAAGAAATTGATAGGAGGGCAGAAGAAGCCCAACTAGCAGCACCAACAGTCATTGATTTGCGAAGGTTAATCAGGACATTGCAATGAAGACCTACCAGTGACTCAGAGAAGTGCTGCTGTTGCAGCTGTTTCCCTGAGCTCACAGTGCTGTTGCGGTCCCATGCCTAGCTCTGCTGCAGGTCCAATTGGCATGCTTCTCTCCACCTTGTCCACCTGGAAAATGTTTTCTAATCTTTCCAGATATAGAGGTCAAGTGTTTCCCCCTGTGAAGCCGCTCCAAACACGTGTCCCTGGAATTTGTCCATATTGGCCTGTGTGTCACACTAAACTGACAGACGACAATTATGTTACCTGTATCTCTCTCTCTCTAAAAAATGACTAGTATGAAAACATATTAAAGACACAGATTTATATCTACTTCCCAAACAAATACAAAGTAGATTCACAATAAATTGTTGATAAGACAATAGAATTCTGAAAGACATAATTCTACACATCACCTCAACCTTTCTTCTTTGTTCTTCTGCATTATCTTCCAGGGAGTTGTGTGCTTGTTTGTTTGTTTATTTGTTTTGTCTGTTGTCCTTATATTTCTGCACATAAGACAGAGCCTTTTGCTCTCAGTAAGCACACAGTGAAATCTTATTACTGATATAATAAAAACAATTACCCAGTGCGTTTCTTTCTGTTTGTCTCAAAAATACGTACTACAGAATATCTTTTGTGACCTTGCTGACTCAAATAATATCTCCCGAAAAATATAGACCACTGATCTTAAGTGGTTCTCATTATGCCATACTGTGCTAAGATTAGGCCACTTTTGTATCTTAGATTAGGTCACTTTTATCCTTGCATTTTATCCTTATTATGGAAAGAACACAATTTAAAATGTTCAGAAAAATTATTTATAACTTGGAAATTGGAATAAAGGTGATCAGCATGAGAACAAGTGTACCTAAGAATTTTCATTCATTAGAATGCACTTTATTAAAAATACTATTTTATTTTGTTGTTGTTAGTCTTTACCCAAGGATATTTTTTTCCATTGAATTTTAGAGAGAATGGAAGAAAGGGAGGGAGGAGGAGAAAGAGAAATTGAGAGAGAGAGAGAGAGAGAGAGAGAGAAAATCAATGTGAGAGAGACACATCGATTGGTTGCCTCCCACACAGGCAGGATCAAACCTGCAACCTAGGTACCTGCCCTTGACTGGGAATCGAACCTATGACCCTTCAGTGCACAGGCCAAAGCTCTAACCATTTCACAATACTGGCCAGAGCTCAAACACTATATTTTATTAGAGTTCCTAGACTTAGTGAGGTTGAGTGCTAATTTTTCACCATTTTTTTTCTAGTAGAAATGCAAATGCCAGGCACAAAAGGTAATCCTAAGGGATATGGTTTATTGCTCTATAGGATATGTAACCAAGTGACTGTACCTTAGTCTGTCATTTCATTAAACTGCCTTAAAAACTCAGCTCTTTAACTGTTCTTTGAGCCTCCTTTCCCTTGTTACTATTTACATAATAAAATAATTAGTTGAATAAAATATTTGACAAGAGTTTATTTTGTAGGAAAGTCCTTTTTTCTTTTATTGCTTTGCTTTTTTTTGTTTACTTTTTAAATTATACCTTAACACCCTTCATTTTGTTTGGGGTATATTGATTATAAGTTAAAAAGACAAAGGATTCAGAATCTGCTCTCATTCATTTGTCTACTTTTAGTATGTAGCAAGGCATTGCAGCTTTATGTGCCTGGTTAAATAGATTTATAAATTATAGAGTCTAACTTCAACTAAAATAATTTTGCAAAATGGACATGTAACTTGAAATGATACCTTTAAATAAACTGTAAATTAAAGATTATATTAATTAATGCAAACTACTAGTAAACCAACAATAAAGATCGGCAGAGCTGACACTTCTAATTCTAATGAGAATTCTTCATTGAAACCTAGAGGTTAAAAAAATGAGAATCTAATTAGATATAGCAAAAAGTCAACAAAAGCATTCAAAATCATAATATCTACCTGAAATGCAGGTACAAATCCATAGCCAGCATTATTAACAAGAATCATGCCTAAGTGGATATTTTATAAATTATTCCTTGGTGAAGGGTATTTTTTATATATGAGAGTCATTAAAAACAATATCAAAATAAATTGAACTTAGAACAAGCTCTTTAAAATGCTATATTAAAATGTTAAAGCAATATTTTCAAAAGTAATCCAGAATAAACACTAAATATATATATATGTGTGTGTCACATTTATATGAAATAATCACACCATATGAAGTCATTGTATGCACACATATTCAAGCTACAGGAATTTTTGAACTAAAAGACATTAACTTTCAAAACATTTAATTCCAACTTTATTTTATCATTTAAAACATTCTTTTATGCATATTTGTAAGATATACTGCATCTTAGTACAAGCCGTGCATGTAATTATAAACATGTGTCTATTGGAACACTTTAGAGTTGTGTTTGTTGGTTTGCATTACTGATAGGGTCTGCTATCCAAAAATTTGTAGACTATTTCTCTGGGGGATTAGTGGCTAATTTCAAAATAAAGAAAAAACACTGAGACTGACACTGGATATGGACTGGGCCTTGTGCAATTTATAAAGACCCAGAAGACAATGTGAGGGTCCTCAGAGGGGACAGGGATGAACGAATAATAGCATTGGAGGCAAAGAGCCTTCTGACGGTTTCTAGCTCCCCATACTTGCCGTGTTTGCCTCTAGCTCCCCTCACCTGTCCTCACAGCTCCAGGAGCAGATGGCCGGCCATTCTTCCCGAAGCTCCGCATTCTCAGACTGCCTCTCCCGAAGGATGAGCAGAGGAAACGCTGAAGGATGCTATCCCGATTTTGTTTGGTTTGAATTTTAGTTCTCGTTATCTTTATGGTATTTTTCCTTGCCATGCCCTTAATATTTTTTTACACCAACAAGCAAACTGTAGTTCTCCAGCCCCAAATGCCATGCCATGCTTCTAGGGTTGACTGGATTTTCATATGCCCTGCTGAGTATGTTCTCTGTCTCCATTTGCCAACTTCTTACTTGTATTTCAAAACTTGGTTTCAATGTTTCCCCATCAAGTGTGTTTGTGTGTGTTTCAAAAATATTTTCCAAAGTAAATTCTGAAGAATGATAAAGAGCTTATGTTGAAGGCAAACTTTTGGGAAGCATAGAGCTGTTAGCTGACAATGTGTAGATTGTGAAGTGTTAAGTCCAAAATGTTTCGCTAGCATTTAGGAAGAAACAGAAAGAAAATCATCAGGAGGGAAATGAGAGAAATCCCTAAGAGACATAGGAGAAACCCAGAGAGCGTCTGGCAGAGAAGCTAAAGGAAGGAGCTCTTTCAGGGAAGAAGGATGGCCGAGCACTAGCCACGTACCAGACAGGCTCAGAAAATGCAGAAAAGCCTCAAATATTCCAAAAATGAAATTTGTTGGTGACCTTAGTAAGAGCAGCATTTGTTATGGTAAATTAAGACGTAAAGGGAAGGTGAAGACACAACTGAGAATTCAGACTAATTTTCAACTTCCTGGGTAAGGAAGGAATTACATAGAACAAATGATTGAGTGAAGGGTGGACATAAAAAAGATTTGATATTATTTTAAAAGTATGAGAGAACTATGAATTTTCTGGATTAAGAAAAAATGTATAAAAGTATATGTAAAAAAAGAAAATGGATATAGAGGGGCTGAAGGCATATAGAAAAGAAGAAGCATTAAAGAATGTGGGGGAAAAAACATAAAAAGATGCTTTCTAACAGAACAGTAAGAAAAGAGGAATGGAAAGAATAAGCAGAGAAGTTGCAAGGTATTCTATCATAGACACTTTAATTTTCTCAAAAGAGTTCTATCTCATTTCCTCACCTGCCCATAAGTGTGACCATAAAGTCATTGGCTCCCTTCTTTCCGTCATCCCTTCTTGCATATACATTTTCTAGTGCACTCTAAGTGCTAATTATTAAGGAATTGTTAACTAATTCATAATTAGTTATGAATTCTCTGAGGTATTTCACTGTGTCATATCTGTCCCTGCATGTTAAGCACCATACACAGTGCCCAACATATTTTAGGCTCTTAAGGCAATCTTTCTTTTGGAGAATGATGAACTGAAGAGTGTGTAATATATATTGTAATGCATGACACATTTTATCAATACTGTTGAAATTCTGAAAAATCAGATATTTGCAGCTAGGCATTGCATCAATGAGAAACTGATTTAATCTTATATATTTATTTCTCTATTCATCTATCTATCAACTATTTATTCATTTATTTATAGGTAAAGATATGAAGATATCTAAGTCCTAGGGCTCCTTGAGGTATTTAGTGGACAGCTCATCTGCCTTGGGTAAAGTCTATTTTCCCTTCAGGTCTGAAGCCTCAAAACTTGACTTCATTAGTACACATTTCAATCAACTATCCTAACTTGACCAAAACAGTCCTTAGATAATCAAGACTCAATGCCCTTTGGCAACACACACACACACACACACATCTAAATATTATAAGTACATATAATCTTTCTTAAATAAAAGATAGTGCAATAATAAGGGGTAAATCAATAAAATATTTGTTTTAAATTGAAGTTTTCTGGTCTGTAAGAATGAATATCACCATTTGGAAAGCAAAATTATTAAAAATACAGTTAAGGACAGTGGCAAGAAAATAAAAATAATAATTTAAGAGTAGTTTCCTAAATAAAACCATTATCCTCAAAGCAAAACTATTTAAAGGAATCCGAAATAGTACTTGGTTCAAAGCTCTTTTTGCACATTGCATGAAAAACCAAGAACAAAATAACATTCATAAAGTCAATGTTTTCATTATTGAACTCACAAAGGATTTCATGTTTTTCTTTCTATAAGATGAAAAAAGCAGCTCACAATGCACCATTTATTATACCTAAGTAGTCTTATTTTAATCCTTCTTAAGGGTGGGAGTGTGATTGTATAATAGAAACCCATTCCTGACAGAGAACTGTATGAACTGAAAGCAATTGAATGTACTTTTTAAAAATAAATATGATGGTGAATTTATATGACAAATTTTGAAGTGATGTGTAAAAAGAGCTCATTATTATAAATTTTCATAATCTTCAGATAAATTCTGGCTATCCCTGGTAATTTACCGAGAAGCTGGGGAGTCGGTTCCACTAGTCACTGCAGAGCAGGCCATGGGAACAACCAGGCCACGCAGGGTTGCCCACCTGCAAGCTTTCTAAAGGACACACTGAGGACAAAATCTGTGCAGTTTGTCTCTCAAATACAGAATTGTGAAATTAGGGTCTCTGACTGAATTATCTTATTAAGTATCCAATTAATACTGTAACATGCCCAATACTACTGGTATAGCATTGTCAATTTCTATAAATATACACAAAACAAAGATCAGTAAAGGCAGTCTTTCTGGCAGCCTACTAGTTATTTCCAAAGCCTCCAAGATTTCTCACTTCTAACACCATAGGCAAACTTGTCTGTTCTTAGACTTTATCTAAATAAAATCATGTCTCTCCCCTCTTGTATTTGACTTGTTTGCACATATTATGTCCTGAGACCCATCTTTATTTTTCCTTTCTAATATTATTAAGCATTTGGGTTGACTCCAGTTCTTAGTTACAGATATTTTTTCCATATGCATTTTCATGCACATGTTTTTTAGGGAATATATAAATTTTGTAGATATGCATTTGTATTTTGGAAAGAAACGCTGGATCATAAAGTAAATTATATTCAGCTTTACCAGGTAGTGTATATAATGCTTACCAGGACCTGATTTACAAACCCTTTAGTTTATAGAGCTGATATTTTGTGATTAATATTAAACATATAATCTGATTTTTCTTTTATTTTTTATGTATATTAATTTTATGTACATCTATAATAATAAAAACATAATATGCTAATTAGATTGAACATCCTTCTGGATGTCCTTCCAGACGAATCTGGGGCTGTGAGGGCCGAAGCGGCTGCCACAGTGGCGGGGGGCCAAGCCACTTGCACAAATTTCATGCATCGGGCCTCTAGTCTACACTAATAAAAGACAGACATGCAAATTGACCGTACCTACGCCACACCTTAAGCCATGCCCACCAGCCAATAAGAGCGACTATATGCAAATTAACCTAATCAAGATGGAGGCCGGCAGCCACAGAGCTGGAGCAAGAAGGAGGCTTGGTTGCCCCAATGATGGAGGAAGCCAAGCTTCATGGCTCTGAGCTCCACTCAAAGCAACAAAGTTTCAATTATAGAAGGTAAATAAACCCCAGATACCTGCTTTCAGCTGGCCGGGGCCACGGAGCTGGTGCAAGCAGGAGGCTTCCCTCCCACCCGCCCTGGCTGGCTCTGAGCTCCTCTCAAGGCTACAAAGTGTCAATTATAGAAGGTAAATAAATCCCAGAATAAAAAGAAAAAAAAGAGAGGCTGGGAGCTTCTGACACTGGGGGGGTTGGCCAGCCTGAAAACAGCCCTCAACCCCTCACCCAGACTGGCCAGGCACCCAAGTGGGGACCCCCCATCCTGAAGGGGGTTTAGCCAGACTGAAAACAGCCATCAGCCCCTCACCCAGGCTGGCCAGGCACCCCAGCGGGACCCCCACCCTGATCCAGGACACCCTTCAGTGCATACCAGCCATCCCCCACCCATGCACCAGGCCTCTATCCTATATAATAAAAGGGTAATATGCAAACTGACCTTAACAGCAGAACGACTGGGAATGACTGGTCACTATGACACACACTGATCACCAGGGGGCAGACGCTCAATGCAGGAGTTGCCCCCTTGTGGTCAGTGCACTCCCACGGGGGGAGCTCTGCTCAGCCACAAGCCTGGCTGATGACTGCCAATACAGTGGTGGTGGTGGGAGCCTCTCCCTCCTCCTCAGCAGCGCTAAGGATGTCCTACTACAGCTTAGGTCTGCTCCCCGCTGGCAAGTGGACATCCCCCGAGGGCTGCCGGGCTGCCAGAGGGATGTCTGACTGTCAGCTTGGGCCTGATCCCCCAGGGAGCGGGCCTAAGCCAGCAGGTAGACATCCTCCGAGGGGTCCCAGACTGCAAGAGGGCATAGTCCGGGCTGAGGGACCCCCCCGAGTGCACAAATTTCTGTGCACCGGGCCTCTAGTATATTTATAAAACACAATATATGTACATTCAAAATGCATTTAGACATTCAACATATATCTACATTTAAAACTTTTAAGTGAATGGGGATTTTCTTTTTTTAATGTGTTTTTATTGATTTCAGAAAGGAAGGGGGAGGGAGATAGAAACATCAATGAAGAGAGATAATCATCAAGGGGCTGCCTTCAGCATGCCCCCAGGGGGTTGAGCCCACAATCTGGGCCTGTGCCCAGACTGGAAATCGAACTGTTACCTCCTGGTTCATAGGTCAACGCTCAACCACTGAGCCACACTGGCCAGTTGGAAGGGGGTTTTCTTAACTTACAATCACACAGAAACATCAGATAACCAGATCATATTTTGGCAGGACCCATATAAAATAGGTTAAAACAATTTCATTTGAAGTGTTGGCTTTTGAGCTTTTAAAAGAGTGATTTGGCTTCTAATTTAAAAATTTGTTTTGCCCTGGCCAGTGTGTTCAGTTGATTGGGAGTCCACCCATGCATGGAAAGGTTTTGGTTCAATTTCCTGTCAGGGCGCATGCCTAGGTTATAGGATCAATCCTTGGTAGGGGGCATCAGAAGGCAGCTGATGGATATTTCATTCTCACATCTATGTTTTTTTCTCTTCCTCTCTTTTTAAAAATCAATAAACCATTAATAAATTTACTAAAAAAAATCTGTTTCATTTGAACAAGGAACACATCATCCCTATTCATCAATCCCTCACAAAAAACTGTATTTTGCATGAACTACAAACATATGGAGGAGTTCATACAGAAGACCATGCTATGGTAGCTGGAGAAGAAATGTATCCATTGTGCTTGCAAGTTGTACTCTCTTCTTGCTCTTGAGGAATAAAGTAACAAATGCCTGTTGGCTATGATTAACCTCCATGAATTTAGCAAGAGGTAATTTGAAATAAACTCTATATGCCAATCTCCACCTTATTGTAAATGGAAGAAAATAAACAGCAATTTAGGATAAGCCCAGTGTAAATGGACAAGAGGAATAAAAGGATGATATTTTTGCTAAGTTTGTCTGCTGGGGCTCCTCACATGGGGCACCACCTTGCCGGGGCTGACCAGCAACCCCTGAACGATGGATGAACAGATCACTCTGACAGTTTCACTGTGAAAGAGAAGACAGCAGCCAGGCAGCCTCGATTGCCTGCCTCATTAGTTTTTATTGGAATTTTAGCTTTAGATGCAATCAGTAGGGTGAGTGATCTTGAGAGGACACATGTGTTTACATTGTCCTCCAGGAAAGGGCATCCAGGGATTGAGCATAAGGATTCCAGTAAACACCTGGGGGTCTGCATATGCACAGACTTGTTTGGAAAATTCAAGGAATAATCAGGGGCACCGCCTTCAACATTCCCCTAAGTCTTCCCTAAGTCAGAATTCCGATAAACAGGACGGGCGGCCTTCCACACACTTCCCTTTTCTCAGAATGTCCTCCTTACAAACTTTCCAACCAAGTCTCATGATTCCCCACATTTGTTTATACATAGAATTATTTGTCTATACATAGAATTATTGGTAAAACAGTTTTCCCATTGATTAGATTTGTAAATTTAGACAAGAATTGCTCTAAGCTTCAGTTTTCTTATATGAAAAAAATAATGTCCATATTTTTTATTTACAGGAATGTAAGATACTAAGTGCTCCATGAGTGGAATATATTTCTGTCATAACCATGTTATGAGGATGATTTATATTATGCTTTTCAAAGTATTTTCCCAGTTACTTTTGTTGACATCAGTGATGCTTTGAGGATGACCAGAGCTGCACCACTGTCCCCGGTGCAGGAAGGAAGCTCCGCCTATAGCGTGCCTGCCTGGGAGAACTGGGACAGGCGTCAGTCACTCCTTCTTCTAGTCTGGTTTTTCCCGCACCCCATGTTTCTTTTTCCTAACAAATTGATTCATAAGAGAATTATATTGGTTGTGCTATTATGTGTTCAAAGACTCCTGTATCTCTCATGTCAGTAAACATAAATCCTTTATAAATGGAACTTTCTTCAGCAAGACTCTTCATTCTACTCCATTGCTGCTCAGCCACTGCCCAACATTTTTTTCCTGCTTCATATGTTAGCATCATCTTTCTTTCTCACCCTTTGATTAGAAAAGGTATTTTTTACTGGATGAGCTTATGCAGAATAGTCACGTTCCTTGACCTACCACTTCCCTTCCACAGGAAGGAAGGAAGGAAAATAGTTAGCTTTCTCACAGCTCTATTTACCACAGCCATGCCTCAGAGTCCCAACATCTAATGCAGTTGTGCTCTCAGTAAAGACCATGGTTCTCAGGGTTGTTAATTCCTTCATTTTCACCCTCCCTGCTCAGCTTGTTGCATGGTTTCCAAGTCTGTGTCCTCACCAATCTAGGGGAGAGATAAAGAAAATAAAGCATCCCCCTCAGTGGCTTCTAAGAGGGATAGAACTCTTTCCAGAGGACTGTGTATTGTCTTGTCAGCCAGGACTTCACCCCACACCCATCCCCAAAGCTCTCACTGCCGTGGAAGGTGGCATGGCCACCACTGTCTTCGGTTAATCCACACACCTCCCGGACTGGACACGAATGCAGCCTCACCTGAAGCATAAGCCTTCCCCCCTCCCTCACCCCGCCCCGTACTTGAACATAATTAAGGTCCTGTTTCATGGAAAGTGGGGCAAAGATTCAGCAGTGCCTGCCATGGGACACTCATGTCTCCAGTGGGATATGTCACAAAAGTAATAAGTTTTCCCCAAATTTCACATTGACCTAATTTCTCCTCCCTTTTCTTCATTATGGATTGTTTAGAGCAATCAGCAATCATATGGAATGCCTTGCCTGGGGCTTGCTGAGAAGATTGCTTTAGATATTGCTCTCTATGTAGTAGAGGGACCTTGGACAATTTATTTATTCTCTCTGATCTTCTGTGTGGGCCCATGAGCAAGTACTCACTCAATACTTGTCCCTGCAGGCTCATGTTATCTGTAGCAGCGCATCCCTTCTCGCTTCCGCCCCGACACTCCGTGTCCACATTTCCCATGTCTGTGGTACCTTTTGGTGCACCGGCTCGTATTAGCAGCTTTTCAGAAGCTATTGCTGCAAGTACCTTTTTTCTTTGCCTTATCATTAAATTATAATTCTATTACTGTTGGCTTTTTGAAATGCATCTGCCAGATAACCTATTATAATAGTTTGCATGTTGATATTGTTTCCCAGTAGAAATGCTAAAAACAAATGAGTTTTGATTGTCCCAGAAATTCAGTTTCAACTGCAGCGAAAACTGACTGGAAAGGTTATTAGTCTCTGAATTAGCTACTGAGAGAGCTTTGAAGTCATCGTCCCCGGAGATATTTTATAAAAAGCTAAGTGTGCCTGTGACAATTTGGAAAATGTTAACTGTCTAGAGGGGAGAAAGGAGATTTTTAAGTTGTATACCCGATTATATCCAGATTGTTCCAGACACTGACTCTCCTGAGCACACAGATTGGCCAGTTTGTGAGAGTGGCCAAAACCCAGAGACCTTTGGGGACATGAGGGTAATGTTAGGATCCCCCCCACCTGCTGAACCACGCTGAAGCTCCAAGGCTGTGTGCAGTGCCTGTGCTGCCCTAGTCCGCCAGCAAACTGGCCTCACCAAGAGGACCTAGGAACCATGTTCCCCAAACTGCCATCCAGGAACTTTGTCTTTTCTCTTTTTTAAAATTTAAATTCTTTATGGTTTAAAGTATTACATATGTCTCCTTTCCCCCCCATCCCAGCAGATGAGTGGATTAGAAAACTGTGGTACATCTACACAATGGAATACTATGCTGCTGTAAAAAAGAAGGAATTCTTACCATTTGCAACAGCATGGATGGACCTGGAGAGCATTATGCTAAGTGAAATAAGCCAGTCAGAGAAAGATAAATATCACGTGATCTCACTCATTTGTGGAGTATAATGAACAACATAAACTGATGAACAAAAACAGATCCAGAGACACAGAAGCATCGAACAGACTGTCAAACCTCAGAGGGAAGGAATGAGAGGGTTGGAGGGGATCAACCAAAGAATGTGTATGCATGCATATAAGCAAAACAATGGGCACAGAGTGTAGAGGGGTGATGGCATGTGCTGGGGATGGGAGTGGCCGGGGAGAGGTCAATGGAAGATAAATAATCCAATAAAAAATGGGCAAAGGACCTAAATAGACACTTTTTGAAACTGGACATAAGGAAGGCCAAGAGACATATGAAAACATGCTCAAAGTCACTAATCATCCGAGAGATGTAAATCAAAACAACAATGCGGTACCATCTCACACCTGTCAGACTGGCTATCATCAACAAATCAACAAATGACAAGTGCTGGCGAAGATGTGGAGAAAAAAGAACCCTCCTTCACTGCTGGTGGAACTGCAGACTGGTACAGCCAGTGTAAAAAATAGCATGGAGTTTCCTCAAAAAATTAAAAGTGGAACTCCTATATCTCAAGAAATCAGGAATTTTATCTTTTCAATCACAGAAGTGTTCTTTGCAGTGTGTCAAAGGTAAGTGAGTTTTGGAGTTAAATCATGCAATTTTGAGGAGACTCATTTTTCTCATTTATGAACCACAGCAAGCATTAAATTCTATAAATGTGTGAAGCAGCCTGGGATGTAGTCAGTTTCCTATTAAAGTTATTTCTTTAGTTTTTTCATTTCATGTCCCAGGAATGCTGGTCATAGACTAGTAAGTCACAGAGCAGGATCCCGGGGAGAAGGGCCTGGAGCCTGTCCTTCATGGGAGGCCTTAGTGCTGCAGCCCCGGGAGTGGCAGGAGAGAAGGCGGGCCCTGAGCAGCATAGACACAAGCAAATCCAAGGGGATTTGCAAACGGTGTGGGTGTACAGTCTTGAGCTAACACACACCATTGCTTGATGTTATGGACGCATCCTTCAGAGAGGCCCTGTGTAGCCACCATAACTAGAAGCAGTCCTGCATGGAAAGGAAGTGGCAGGACTATATGTGTGCCTCCTTCACAGCTGTTTCCTCTTTATTCCCTAGAGACTGCCACCCCACTTTCAGGTCAGGTTACTCAGTGCCTCCAGAAAGCTTCCAGAAAGTCAGATCCCAGAGCTACCATTTTATCTCAGCTGCTGCCTTATCTGATTTCAGAAGGAGGAGAAGCCCAGGCCCCCTTCTTTCTGCAATTGCTGAGTCTCCTCCTCAGCGGCCGTGGCCATGCTATTGTGCTCCTTAGGGAGCTGCTTGGGGAATGGGGGCAGGTGTATATGAAAAAGCCTGTGCAGCCGCTTCACGGTGCTCCCATTTGGAAGTAGGAAGGAGGTCATCAGGTGAGGGTGGGGATGGAAGAGTTTGTGCTAGAATCAGGGGTGGGCAATATCCCACTCCAGGGTCATACTAAGCCTGAGAAACCATTTGGTCTGGCCCTGCCACGGCATTAGATGTGAGTTAGTTAAATGTTTGACCAAATACAGCAGGCTGATTTTTAAGTTGATAATTTTGTATGAATATCCAAATGGCTCTTGGCAGAAAAAGGTTCCCTACCCTGTGCTGGATGTTTGAAGAAGAAGGGGAGAGTGTGACATCATCGTCTAGAAGAAAGGGAGGCTGAAGTGACTCTAAAGGTGCAGTAGAACTACATTTTTTTTAGAAGGAGAGGGAGAAGAGGAAGGGGAGAGGAAGGAGGGGGGGGGGGAGAGAGAGAAACATTGATGGGCTGCCCCCTGCACTCCCCCTACTGGGGATGGAGCCAGCAACCTGGGCATGTGCCCTGACCGAAAATTGAACCGCCAACCTTTCTGTGCATGAAACGGTGCCCTACTAACTGAGCCCGGCCTAGTAGAACTACTTTATCTGAAAGGGCGAGGGCTAGGTTGCCCCAGGGTAGGGGCTACGTCCTACTCTGCTAGCCACACCCAGGCGGCAGAGCACAGTTCTTTCTCCTCCCCTTACTCCAACCCCCCCTATATAACCGGTCTTCAGGCGGGGTTTGCTCGCTCAGCCATTTGGTTTTGCCTTGATGTCGGTGAGCCTGGTTGATGGGGAGCCCAAGCTAGCTTGAATACAGATTCTTATGCTTTTACATCGAATTGGCTCCCTGATGTGGTTTCTTGGGAATCTTGAAATCTGGGCACAACATTTGGGGGCTCGCCCGGGGTTCCCAAGACCATGTAGGGACTTCCCCAATTCGTAGAATCTGCATGGCCGCGGTAAGTGTCTGTGTATTGTGTTTGTCTGTTCTGTGTGCTTTATCTGTTCTGTGTGAGCTCACTTCTGAAATCTGTATTCGCCCACATTGACCGTGGACGCACATGGGGGTCAAAGGGCGGGAGGAGTCGGGGGACGCCTCGATCCTCCATCTGTATCTGTAGGGGTGTAATTTTGCTTCCGAAAAGTCGGGAGGTCTGTAGAAACCCCAATCTGGGACAAGGTGGGTAGCTCCCGCTGGTTTGGCGTAAGCCACCGTCTGTCTCTTCCATGGAAGTGGAAGGCTGTTTTGGGCCCTGTTTGTCTGTGCCTGTTTCTCTGTTTTCTGTGAACTTACTGGACGGATGTTATGGGACGGACTCAGACTGCTCCTTTGGGTATTGTGATTGATCATTTCAAGGAGGTTGGGGGAGGCTTTAAAGCTCCCTCAGGAGTTGGGAAGTTGTTGAACTCTGAATGAATGTCTGGTAAAAGTATGTGAATGTAAAGGCAGGGAAGGTGAGCTGGGAATCACTGTGCCTCGGGCCGCAGGAGAGGAAAGATGCGCCTGGATGTGGAGGCTGAAGCCGGCGCGCAGAGGCTGAGGCCAGCGCACTAAGGCTGCTTGCTGCGCAGTAGGGGCGGGCGCCTGGGGGCAGGTGTGCAGGAGCGCAGCCCTCGCCCCGGAGCCCGGCCGCGCCGCGGGCCCAGGCGGCTTGGCGGCAGCGGCGGGCGGGCAGTGGCCCCAGGGCCTGTGGAGAGTGAGTGGAGCCCGGGGAGCGCAGGGGGGGGGGGGGGGGCGGGGGGAGGGGGAGGCCGGCTCATCGCTCACGGGAGGCGGGAGCGGCGAGGCCCCCGGCGGCGTCGGGTCTGGGGGGGAGGTCGCCCCAGCTGGATCATAAAAGTTAAATATAAAAGTTTTAAAATGCATCCGGGATTTCTGTGCACGTGTAAAGGGGAAGGGCCAGTTTAAGAACAAGTGCGCATAGTTTTGAGCTAAACCTAACCTTTTGCTGTGTACAGAATAAAAACCCGAGACTGTTTTGGCCTTAAAAAGATGGTCCTAAAGAATGTGGTCAATTTACATCTGAAAAGACCAGGAAGGCCAGAATCTGTTTGCAGGGCTCAAATGTGGTTTTCCAGAGCCCATTGGAAGTAAAAAAAAAAAGCAAGCAGTTTACTCTAATTTGCCTCATGAGAAATCTAAAGAACAGAATTAAATCTATTGGTTGACTGAATATTTAACTTGCCAGCTAAAAGTTTAAGGTCTCTTTATTTCTCTCACCATTGGGAAGTCTGAAGCTACACCCTTTTGTGGTGGAGGGCAGGGTAGACACGCCCTTCCCCTAGCATGCAGGTGGTCCGATTATGCCAGCAGTCATCTTTAGAAATGTTAATTTGCATTTCAATGGCTACACCTTTCGCTGGCCAACCTTCCCAGAAAAGGTCAAGCGGCCAAAAGGTGGCTCCTTTGAAATCAGCTTTCTACTAGTATAACTTGTTTTTGTACTCATTGATACAATATAATGTTGGCCATCTATCTTTTAGGTATTTTGGTTTGCTCTTCCCTTGTTTATTGTAAAAATAGAGAAATCACCTTTTCTATCAGAGAACAGTTTAGACAGCCACAATGCTGAGCTGCGTGACTTAGCAGCCGCCACGTTGGCCGCATGGTTTTAAGGAGGAGTTTTATAGGGCTGCAAGCGTGCTTGCTTCGCGGATTTATTTTTAAACTAATCTCTTAAATCGAGAATACCCTGCTTTCCCTAAACTAAAGACAATTAAAGGTTATAGCCAAGTCTTTAAAAGGAACTGATAGCAGTAATCCAATTTCTAAAGTACGATTATTTCATGTAGAAACTGATTTCTGTAAATTGATCTGTCCTTATTGCTTAAATATATATAACTAGTAAAATTTCTGTGTCTCTTAAAAATTTTAAATGTATTACTAATCTGAGAAATGTTCATTATTTACATGACACCTAAAAATTAAGGCCAAGAGTTCTAACTGGAAGGCATGGCTTTGGTATGAATAAATGATAGACCAATAAGCTGGGACTGGTCACTGGTGGATTGTGAGAAGGACTGGACGTGGCCTAACTTCTCCTCCCTTGGTACCCCTGAAACGTCAGAGGGTACTTCTGGCCTTGGTTTTCTTGGGTTTTGGTTTTGGATTTGTTTGTTTATTTATTTGTGATGAATGCCGTTTCTATCTGGATAAAACATAGGTCAAGGACTTGTTCACTGAAAGAATGTAAATATAAATATTTATTTAATATTTGTATATCTACTTGGGTATAATTGTTTATTCATATACGTATAAAGGTCTGAAAAAAAAAAAAAGAAAAGCACACGCATGACTTCTTAAGGCTGAGTGCTCTGACCGATAGCAAAGCACCCTGAGCGGCCGCTGGGATCTTTCTCCAAGGGCGCTTGCTCTCTGCCAGAGGTGGAATCGGCCCGCCTAACCAGTAAACATCTCTATCTGTTTGTTTGCTGGAATTTGCTATATGATATTCTGTGCTGGATTGGGATTTTGGAATTCTGGAGTAAACTTAAAAGGTATTTATACATTTAAGAATGGAGCTCACAGTTCCTCAAGGCAAAGATTTAATGGGCCCTTCCCCCTGCCTGTGCTGAATTAGATAAAACAGACCAGTACTGATTAAGAAAGACAATGGGCCTTGGAATCTGTAAAGATAGGAAGCTGGTCTAATGTACTGAAAGGGTTTGGTCATGGAAACTGGCGGGGAATGGGTGGCTCTCCTATCATGTTTGGCAGGCCCCACCCCCTATCATTCCTGACTTTCTTGCTGCAAGAATTGTCTCTTTTCTTGAGAGGGCTCCAGAGGGCGCACGAGGACATTTGGCTGCGCCTCGGCGCCACCCAGGAGACTGGCCCAACCCCAACTCCTCATCAGCACAGACCAGGAGATTGGGTCTACATCAAAAGGCACCACCTGGAGCCTCGATGGAAAGGTCCCTACACCCAACTCCGTGGTGCTGGCGACCCCCACCACTCTCAAGATAGACGGCGTCGCGACCTGGGTCCATCACATCCACGTCTGGTCAGCAGCAAGCTACGGCGTGCTCGACCTGCCTGATGCTGGTAACATTGAATAGACTTAGATAATGCCTGCATCTTCATGGACATGGCTCCAAAAAGACAAGGACAATTCATAGAAAGGTCAAAAATAGACTTTAGTATCACATGTTTAGTAGCAGAAGATGTGGCTGCCTGAAGCGGCCATAATGCCAATATTATGTTTCATTGTATTGATATGTTATATTGACCTTTAGTTCTCTTGCAGGTTTGAATGTATGTTGGCTGTCCTGGAAGGAAACTATATGGGTTGACCCCCAAAAGTAAAGGGTGCCTACCTGCCAAGAGGACAGGTGCCCAAATGGGCAGGAATGGTGCCCAACAGGTTTTGGTCTCTGTTGAGAGACAGCTAACAGTTGGCAGCCTGTAATACTGTCTTGCAGGCCTTTGTGACCATGCCCATGTCAGGGATCGTCTAAAAAAAAAGCCTGTTTAGAATAGAAGGTCTGAGGCATGATTATACATAGAAAGAAAGTTTAATACCAACAATTAAAAGGAATTGGCAAGGAAAGTCAGAAAATCTTAGAGTAAATCAGTATGTCTTTCTTCTTATGTAATTCCTCCAAAATTTGACAATGCTAACATGGCAATACGTTTCTTTGCATAGATTCAATAAGACCGGTTCCTAATAGTGGTTTTATTAACGGAAAACTTTGACTGGAGTATCATGTTTTAAAGAGCCCTGTCTGAGCTCTAAAGACTTGAAGCCAGTAAAAATGCCACGAAGAAAGCCTGGTATTCTGCTTGGAAGCCCTGAAGATGGCTGACGCTGGAGTGTCAGGCTGATGCCCTACCATCACTGGCGGTTGGTAAGAGTAGAAGGGGAGCAGTAGGGATGCCTCTACGTTCCTGCAGAACCCCCACACACTCTGGGCCGCAACAAGTAGGAGGGCTACTGAGATGGGCTTAAAGCCTGGAGCGTGGGCTCAGGTGGAGTTGCTACAGGTGAGGGATTCACCTAACTCAGCAGATTCTGCAGGCGGGCCTGATGGCAGCTGGGTGGCGTGGCTTCCTGCCCCTTCGGGGCACATTAAGATTCAACCATGAGATTCCAGCAAAGGTAATCAGTTACCATTCTTGTTGTGTTTATGCAAACATCAGGACAGTAGATAAATTAATCTTAATTTGGCTTTTTAATAGCCATGGAGGAATTTTAAGAAGAAAAATCCTATTTCAATAGAAATTGTTAAAGCTAAAATGGTTTCTTTCCCCTCCATCAGACCATTTGTTAAAATATGCCCAGTACGGGCCTCTAGCAACGGTGGAATCAGTCTGTCTCATGATTGAGCCGGAAGTTCCAAGACAAAGGGGGGAATGAAAGGGCGAGGGCTAGGTTGCCCCAGGGTAGGGGCTACGTCCTACTCTGCTAGCCACACCCAGGCGGCAAAGCACAGTTCTTTCTCCTCCCCTTACTCCAACCCCCCCTATATAACCGGTCTTCAGGCGGGGTTTGCTCGCTCAGCCATTTGGTTTTGCCTTGATGTCGGTGAGCCTGGTGGATGGGGAGCCCAAGCTAGCTTGAATACAGATTCTTATGCTTTTACATCGAATTGGCTCCCTGATGTGGTTTCTTGGGAATCTTGAAATCTGGGCACAACATTATCAAGAGAGCAAGTAGTAGCAGCGGCCAAGGCTTCTCACTGAACATGGAGCTGAGGCTTAAGGAACCACGGTATGTGGGCACTGCATGGACTAGGTTCCTGTACAGATTATTACTATCAGTATTTGTACCACATGCATCGTTTTCTAAGGTCAGTAAATATTGATTGATCAATAATGTATATCACTAGAAGATATTAGGAGAAAAAGAATACAAGAAAAATATAAGTGATTAGTTTTCTAATCAAATACCTAAAAATCTAGACTTGGGGATAAAAATAAGAAGATAAACAATTCAAAGCATAATATCAGTAGACATTTAGTAACCCAGGTAAGTGGCCCAGCCCGGGGCACTAGGTAAGATTTAAGGAGCAGTGACGATGGGAAGGGGGCCACGAGGCCAGGCCTGGGCAGGCAGAGTGTGGCTGTGAGGAAGGACGCCAAGCACTTCTGGTTTCTCATAAGCAAATGTGGCCGATGGGGTGAAGGCTTGGAGTTGAGCTACGAGGAATAATTTGTGGAAACAGGATGGGGTTGGGTATGAGAGGGTTTTGAAGGACAGAGTCGGTGCTGGGGCATTTTCTTACCGACCATGAAGCTCTGCATGATAATTCAATAAGTTCGTCTTGAAAGGCTAAAGCTTCCTGAGGACATACTTTATGCTGTTACTGTTTTAAATGTTTCTTTGTTTTAACTCACTGAATTCCTTTAACAACCTTTACTCCCAAAGAAGGTGCAGTAGTTTAAAAGGTCTTAATGTAACTGGATAACCAAGGGGTCCGGCTGCCTGTCACTGCTCCAGCCAGTTAAGCAGGGACAGGGTTGAACCATGTATGAGTGTTTGTTCCAATCCTGCCAGGAGCATGGGAGGGCAGCAGGTCACCCACAAAAATCTGCTCTCCAGGCTCCCATTAGCCAGCTGCTTATATAGGTAGAACTACAAAGGAAAAGTAGTTCTGCAAAAGTAAACTGTAAAAAAGGCAGTTTAGAATATTCAAAAGGACCAGGGGTTTTCAAAGGGCTTAGTGATATGCAAGGGCTGAGGTTACATGGGGAAATAGCCAAAGGGAGTGCCAGCTGGGCAGTTAACAGGTGAGCAGGCTGGAGGTCTGCAAAGGCCTGCAGGGATGCAGAAAGGGCTGGAGACCTTCAAAGGGCCATGATGACAGGCAGCTCCAAAGGGGGAGGAAGGGCTGAGTCTCCAGGTGAGCTCCAGCCAGGGTGGAAGTGCCTTCTTTAATCAGAATAAAACAATCATGGTTAACAGAGCATGATTAACATTTCTTACAATACTAGCTGCTCCCCAGCATCCTATTGCTGCCCCCTTTCATTAAGCTATTCTGAGAAATGGATCTGTGAGGATAAGTTAAGGATACAGAAAGTGTATCTTTCCAAAGACATGTAGGTAAAAAGCAAGAAAAGCAGGGTAAGCAAACCTGGACCTCCTTCCTGACTGAGCAGACTACAAGGCAGAGCCAGAGATCAGTTCCCTGCTGGTTTCTACTGGTGGCCTATGTGACCGTGAGCTGTGGTCCAATGTTCTAAGTTTCTCATCTGGTTGGTTTGATACTGACCTTGATTCCAGATGATGTTCCCTTGGTGGTTCTCATCTCCGGCGCATTATACGTAGACTACATATGAAATTTATGCAGTGTGTGTGGGGGGGTGTCCCTCAGCCCGGCCTGTGCCCTCTCAAAGTCCAGGAGCCCTCAGGGGATGTCCGACTGACAGCTTAGGGCTGCTGCGGAGGCAGGAGAGGCTCCCAGCACCACCACTGTGTTTGCCAGCCATGAGCCCGGCTTCTAGCTGAGTGGTGCTCCCGCTGTGGGAGCACACTAACTACCAGGGGGCAGCTCCTCTGTTGAGTGGGATCAGGCCAAAACCAGCTCTCCAACATCCCCTGAGGGGTCCCGGATTTCGAGAGGGCACAAGCCAGGCCAAGGGACCCCACAGGTGCACAACTGGGGCCTGGGAGGGACATGGGAGGTTGGCCAGCTGGGGAGGCATGCAGGAAGGCTCCAGGGCATGTCCAGACCATCTTGCTCAGTCCAGACCAGCCAGACCCCAGCAGCAAGCTAACCTACCACTCGGAGTGTCTGCCCCAGGGTGGTCAGTGCACGTCATAGCGAATGGTTGAGCAGCCTTAGCATATCATTAGTATATTATACTTTGATTTGTTGAACAGACGACTGGACGACTGGACACTTACAATATTAGGCTTTTATTATATAGGATGAAAGCATTTGATACTGTCCATTGGGGTAATATGCTTCCAACCAGAGAGGGATTATATGATTGTCAGAGCTATTCTTCTCACTATATCAACAGGAAAAAGAGCACTCATTAAAGTAAGCTTCCTTTCTCTTTTAAGAGAATATAAAATGCTTGAAGTTTCAACATTTAGAATTATTTTTCCATCCATCTCAAAATTTCTGTGTTTAATTGCCTGAAAATAAATATGATGAAAACATAAAATTATCTCAATTATTTTTTTTGCTTCTCATCCAGAAGGAGAGAATTACCTGAGGGGAAGTGCACGTGCGGAGAAGTCTGGAACCACACCCACCTTTACGGTCAGGAGAGGCCGCCTCCACCACTGCACACTCCCCTGAGCTGCACATGCAGCTGCTAGAGAGGCTGTGCCCACTGCAAATATTTGTGATCAGAATAAAAGAGAAGACACAAACCCCTTCAAATGAACCAAGTGAATCGTAGCAAATATGCCTGTTTACTTCTCTAGACTAAAGTTTTCTTTTAAATTCCTTAACATTACCAACAAGCAGCATAAATTAACATGCATAATCTCTCTGACTAAAGCACACACTGACATTTTCCTCTCTGACGGTTATGTCATTTTTGGCTCCGTTAAATGATGTGATTCATTTCTTTTCTTTTTATTATTGTTTTTATTTTTGAGTGATTCATTTTTAAGCTTTACTAGAATGGCAGCCTGTGAATCCATGCTATCTTGGACTCTGACTATTCAACCAAATAGTGCAGTTGAAATCTGTTACCTTTAAATTTGTAAGTAGTATATTTCTCTAGCTATCTATTAAAGCTTGGAGATCTTAGTTAATATTTTTAACATTTATGTAAATATTTTTAGAAATTATTTTTAGAAATAAAGATGCTTTTATTTATTTTTTAAAATATATTGTATTAATTTTTTATAGAGAGGAAGGGAGAGAGATAGAGAGTTAGAAACATCGATCAGCTGCCTCCTGCACATCTCCATATGGGGATGTGCCCGCAACCAAGGTACATGCCCTTGACCGGAATCGAACTTGGGACCTTTCAGTACGCAGGCCGATGCTCTATCCACTGAGCCAAACCGGTTTCAGCAGAAAGATGCTTTTAGATATGTCGAAATTAAAAAAAACAGAAAAAATAATCACCTGGGGAGAAGCAACTTCAAGACAGAACTTGCATAAACACCAACCAGCCTTTGTCTGTGATTGCTTAATTCTCCTTTAACTCTTCATAATTCTATGTAAAACAATAGCTTCACTTTCATTTAGGTGAAATTCACATAACAAAATTAATCATTTTAAAGTAAACAGCTCACTGGTGTTTGCTATGTTCATATCATTGTGCAAATACCACCTCTCTCTAGTTCAAAATATTTTTATCTCCCCAAATAAAACTTGTATCATTAAGCAGTTACTCCCCATTGCTCCCTCCTCAGAGCTGCTGGCTATGCCCAAACTGTTTTGTTTTGTTTCATTTTGTGTCTATAGATTTACCTATTCTGAGTGTTTCATATAAATGAATACATGCAATATGCCACCTTTGATGTCTGTGTTTTTGTTTTGTTTACTTACGTAATGTTTTGGAGGCTTTCCTACATTGTAGCGTAGATCAGTCATCCCTTCCTTTTTACGGTTCAATAATAGATTATTGTATGTATGTAGTATCTTACGGCTGCCATAAAGATATCACAAACTCTGTAGCTTTAATAAGAGAAATGCATTTTCAGACAGTTCAGGAGACTAGAAGTCACATTTCAGGAGTCAGCAGGGCCCACTCCCTCTGAGGGCTCAAGAAGAATCCTTCCTGTCCTCTTTCTAGTTCTGATGGTCACTGGTTTAGCTGCAGGGATACAATTTCTGCCTCTGCTATCACATGGCCTTTTTGTCTTTTTCTATTTTATTTTTAGAAATAGAAGAAGAGAGAGAGAGAGGGAGGGAAAGAAACATCAATGTGAAAGAGAAACAATAATCAGCTGCCTCCCTTGCTCATACCATCCTGGGGTATGTATCCTGATGAGGAATCAAACTCAAACCTTTTGGTGTACGAGAAGATGCTCAAACCAACTGAGCCATCCAGCCAAGACCACATGCCCTTCTTTTTCTTCTTCTTTTTTTAAATTTTTTAAAAAATATTTATTGTTGCCCTAACCGGTTTGGCTCAGTGGATAGAGCGTCAGCCTGTGGACTCAAGGGTCCCAGGTTCGACTCCGGTCAAGGGCATGTACCTTGGTTGCGGGCACATCCCCAGTAAGGAGTGTGCAGGGAGCAGCTGATCGATGTTTCTCTCTCATCGATGTTTCTAACTCTCTATCCCTCTCTCTTCTTCTCTGTAAAAAAAATCAATAAAATATATTAAAAATATATTTATTGTTGAAAGTATTAGATAGATCCTCCTTTTCTCCCCATTAACCTCTTCCAGCCCACTCCTGTCCTCCCTCCCATCCCCGCCGCCAGGCCCTCACCACCCCATTGTCCGTGTCTATATGCCCTTCTTATAAGGACACACATGATGGAATTAGGGACCACCCTAATAGACTATGACCTCATCTTTACTTAACATCTTCTAAGATTCTATTTATAAATATAAGGTCACATTCTTAGGCACCTCAGGTTAGGACATTTTTTCTTCGATTTATAAGTGTTGGATTTGTTATATGTCTTTCCTGTGTTAATTGAGATGTGCACATATTTGTTTTCTCACTCTCTGTTCTATGGTTGTGATGTGTTTCATTGATTGTCTTATATTGGACCTATATTGCCATTCTCTGGAGCCTAACTTTCTCCTCTAATCCTCTTTGAATGGGTCTAGTTTAGATGCAATGATTTTCCATGTCCCCATAACACAGTCTATGTATGCTTATGACTTAATTTACCACACTGACTTGTAATTAACTCTTGACTCTCTTGCCTTTGCCTGTACACTATACACTGAGGGTTCACAGAGATCACCTTTGACCCAGCACATATTCCCAGTGCCTGGAACAGTGTCCAGAACATAACAGACATTGACAAATCAAGGGTGAATGTCTGCATGTGCTGAACACCAATTATGTAAGAGTAAGCCTGCTTTCAGAAACTTAGCCAAACTTCAGGATGCAAATTTAAGAGCCTTCCCTTGTGTCAAGCAATTTTTATGGCCCTCACTCCTCTCATCTTATTTCCCTTAAGACACTTGGAGTCTAAGACACTTAACTACCACTTAGGTGTAAAGGGAACCTACATTCTTCTTACCCATCTCCTAACACATAGGTTTTAATAATAAATTTGTATATGGAACTTTAAAAGTTAAAATGTACATTGAAATAAAAGTAAATGGAGGAGGTCATTGTTTAGATTTCTTAAAGAGATAAGTGATTTTCTCTCTAACTTAACTGCTTAAATTGTAAACATAGCTTAATGTAAAATAGGTCAGCAATAGGGGATTATTTAACTATAGAATCTCTGAAAAAGAGTCACATATGTGAACACTGACAAAATCTACCCAATGAGTTCATACACGTATGGTCCCATTGGGAAGGTCAGCCTAATTAGATAAATAGATTCATCAGACTATTTTACCTGGAAATCATTAAACATTCTATTTTAATTATAATTTATTTTGTCCTAATTCCATGGTCCACATCTATCTTCTTATACTATTTGATCGTGTATAGTCAAAGCCATTTAAAGTAATACTTTTTTATTCATAAATTAGTATATTGGCATTCTGAGGTTATATGTTAATCACAGAATCTAAGATATTAATATAACAGACAAAGATGGATTTGCTGAGTGAATGAGCAAACCAGATTTCTGAGGCTGCCTAAATAAGGGAGGACACTGGATCGTAGTAAATTTACCAAGCTAATGCCTGATGTGGGATGCTTCATGTTGGGTAGACTGACAGCACACTCACCTAACACTATGTAGCCACGCCTGGTGTGTCAATATGTAGCATTCAGATGGCACCAACATGAAATAACGTAGTGCACAGAGGTAATCAAAGAGTCAAAACCCAGATCCAACACTATGAATTTGGACTTTACCATTAATTTAATTTTCCTGAGCCTCTCCATATGGACAATGGACATAGTAATACCAAATTCTAGGGTTATTATCTATCTACTAGAGGCCCGTTGCACGAAGAGATTTGTGCAATAGGCCTTCCCTTCTCCTGGCTGCCAGCACAGGTTTTCCTCCAGCACCCGGGACCCAGGCCTTCAGTTAGGCTGGAGTCGCCTTCAGTCTTTCATCTTTGTGGCTCCGGCTTGCCTTCAGTCTTCCCTCCACTGCTTGGAGACTACTTATGCAAATTAAACGCCATATTTGTTGGCAGTTAATTTGCATATCAAGCTGATTAGCCAATGGGAGGCGTAGCAAAGGTATGGTCAATTACCATGTTTGTCTATTATTAGATAGGATACTAATAAAAAGGTAATATGCTAATTAGACCAGGAGACTTTCTGTACAAAGCCATGGTGGTGGGGCTGAGACAGAGGCAGGTTTGGGGTGATCAGGCCAGTGGGGGGAGGAGTTGGGAATGAGCAGGCTGACAGGGGGTGAAGTTGGGGGTGAGCAGGCTGGCAGTCAGGTGAGCGGTTAGGTGCCAGCGGTCCTGGATTGTGAGAGGGATGTCCAACTGCCAGTGTGGACCTGATCCCACACTGGCAGTCGGACATTCCCCGAGGGGTCCCAGATTAGAGAGGGTGCAGGCAGGCTGAGGGACACCCCCCACTACTAATATCTACACTAATAAAAGATAAACATGCAAATTGGTGTCACTCTGTTACACCTACCAGCCAATCAAGACGAGTATGCAAATTAACCCAACAAAGATGGTGGCGGCCACAGAGCTGAAGGCTTGGGTTGCTCCTGGTGATGGAGGAAGCCAAGCTTCTCACCCACCCTGGCCACTGTTCAAGGAGTGGCTGGGGGCCTGGGTAACTGGGGCGACCCAGGCTTCCAGCCTGCCCTGGCTGCCGCTCAAGGGAGAGAACAACATGCAGGTGGGCCAGGAACCTGAGAGATCAATGCAGAGAGGCACCTTCTCCAAGCCTCTGTGGTGTGGCTGGTGGCAGGCCCCCAGTGGACACACACATACACACACACACACACACACACACACACACACACACACACGGGGCGCCTGCTCCGAGCCTCCGTGGCATGTCTCGGGGCAGACCCCCAGAGGACACACACACACACACACACACATACACGGGGTGCCTTCTCTGAAACTCCAACATGGCTGGGGGCAGGCCCCCAGCGGGGACATACACACTCACGAACACACACACACACACACACACACACACACACATACACTGTGCACCTGCTCTGAGCCTCTGCTGCCAGACTGTGGCTTAGGCCCACTCCCCACTAAGCTGTCAGTAGGACATCCACTGAGGGCTCCAGGACTGTGAGAGGGGGCAGGCTGGGCTGAGGGACCCCCACCCCCAGTGCACAAATTTCGTGCACTGGGATATATATATATATATAT
The DNA here is from genome assembly GCF_028538775.1 of Myotis yumanensis. Lineage (NCBI taxonomy): Eukaryota > Metazoa > Chordata > Mammalia > Chiroptera > Vespertilionidae > Myotis > Myotis yumanensis. Next base: position 90,456,281 of record NW_027223759.1, read on the forward strand.
ATATATATATATATATATATATGCCTAAACAACCATTACAACCAAATAGCCAGAACGACTGATCGCTATGATACACACTGACCACCAGGGGGCAGGTGCTCAAAGCAGGACCTGCCCCCTGGTAGTCAGTGAGCTCCCACAGCCAACCTCCCCCAGCCGGCCAACCTCCCGAAGTCCCACCCCGCAGTCGGCAGGCCTTGATCACCTGATTGGGACGGGGCCTTGGGCTGGGATGGGGAAATGAGGGTGGGTGGGAGCAGACAAGGCTCCTTTCCCAGGGGGTCCAAGGGCTGGCTCCCTCCTCAGGGCTAGCGGCCAACCTCCCGTGGTCCCTCCCCTGGTGGCAGCATGGCGGCGAGAGAAGAAAGAGGTCAGGAGGCAGGGAACCATGCGGTGGAAGGGCTCCGGTGTCAGCAGCCAGCGTCTGTTCTTTCTGCAGCGTCTGTTCCAGCCCAGCAACCATCACCTTCTCTCCTGACCCTGCCGAGGCCTTTGGGTCCCGGGCTGGGACAGGGAAGTGGGGGTGGGTGGCAGCGGACACAGCCGCTTTCCCAGGGGGTCCGAGGGCCAGCTCACTCCTTGGGGCCAGCGGCCAACCTCCCGTGCTCTGTCCCTCCCCCCAGCTTGCAGGCCCTAATTGGCCCATCCCTGATTGGCTTCTGATCACCAGCCAGGCCTAGGGACCATATCTGTGCATGAATTTCATGCACCAGGCCTCTAGTAAGAGATGCCTCTGTAAGTTTTCAACAGAGAAACTAACACTTGGTTGGTCTTCATTAAACATCAGCCATCTTCCCTTTTGCATTTCTACATTGAGCACAGGCCTGGCTTGCAGGCAGGGATTGCTAGTACAGATTTCAGAACATTTATGGGTTTATCAAAGGGCCCCTCTTTATTTTGGTACCACTGGCTGTTCCTGCTCTATCAATCAATGACAATGAAAGCATTGCCAAAATGGACACTCAGAGTTTTGTGTTCTTCAAGTGCAAATACAGAATTCACCAATTCTCTCTTACTTGTTTATATTTTATTTTCTTAACATTTTTATTGATTTCAGAGAGGAAGGGAGAGGAGAGAGAGAGAGAGAGAAACATCAGTGGTCAGAGCAAATCATCGGTTGGCTGACTCCTGCACGCCCCACACTGGGGATTGAGCCCACAACCTGGGTATGTGCCCTTGACCAGATCGAGCCAGGGACCTTTCAGCCAGCAGGCTGATGCTCAATCCACTGAGCCAAACTGCCTAGGGAATTTTATATTTTCAATACTTCTGATACACTCTAAACCATCCATTCATTGACTAATTAAATATTAAGTTCCCTGGTCAGCTCAGGCATGTGGAAAACTTCAGTATTGATTGGCTCTATTGCATCTTTGGCATTGTGAAAGGTATATTATGAAAAAATAAGGATTACCTTCTATCTATCTACCTACCTACCTACCTATCTATTTGGAAGAACCCAAGAACGTTTTATGACTTGAAATATTTATATTTTTGGAATCTAATTGAATGGTAGTTTCAGATTAGGATTTCATAATGGCAGATCTCACTGTTGTGTGCCCATGAAAGTGTGCATGTGTGTGTCATGTGTCATTTAGCACATGAATGATAGACATTTGAAACAGGCACCGTAACCTGGAGGATAGTACATCTTTCTTAGTACATTTTTTTTTTGGCTTGTTAGTAAGGCTCATTTATTATGACTACTTTACTTATCCAAATATGAGGAATGTGTGTATCATTGATGTCATGGCTGTCTTTTGTTTTATATACTGTCCTGTTTTCTTTTATGAAAACATCTTTCTAAACATTACGTTTAGGAAAGCTGCCATATTGGCATTTATCTTGGCCCTATGTCAAAATTGATTAATCAAGGAAATAGAAAGGTCACCAGAGGCCATTCCGTGTTTTCCAAAATGGAGCCAAGAAACAGAGCCACTCTCCTTCGTAAAGGAAGGGGTGGGCAGTGACACTTGAGGGTTAACATGGGTGTTTCTTCTCACCTTCTGGAGGAAGTTAGTCTAAATTATTTTCAATGAGAAGAATTAAGCCTGCACGACAAAGACAAAGGCACAGGACTCAAGAAAAAAAATCTATGAAATTTTTGGTCTCTGGGTCTAGTTATTCCAAAACACAACCATATTTGTGACCTTCCATAGTTTAGGTTCTTCAGTTCTTTTGTTGTTGTTGTTAATTCTCACTCGAGGATATTTTTCCATTCATTTTTAGAGAGAGTGGAAGGGAGGGGGACAGAGAGAGAGAGTGGGAGAGAGGGAGATCGATGTGAGAGATACATTGATTGGTAGCCTCCCACACATGTCCGACCGAGCCTGCAACCCAGGTACATGCCCCTGACCAGAACCTATGCTCTACCCACTGAGCGAACTGGCTAGGGCTAGATTGTTCAGTTCTTACTTGAAGAAAGTAGACAAGATCCAAATAGGTAAGACATGCTTTCTTCAAGCTGAGTAATTGAGGCAATTTTAATCAAGAGATTGTTTACAAAGACAAGAGCCAAGAAAGCACCAGGTGTGGGCAAGAAGAATGGAGGGCCATTGCATGTCCTAAGCCTGAAGGAGCAAGGGGAGGGAAGATGACCAGAATGAAGAGAGAAAACACTATAAAGGAAGCTTTATGATGGTAACTGTAACCTTTGACAGAGGAATGTAGCCAAAACCAGGTGATGCAAGAAGGAGTATCTGGACCTCAAGGTCCTCATCTTTGTAAGTTGTCTCTGACGGTGCTAAAGCAGAGCCAAAGAGCTCAGGGACCTACTGGTAGAATCACGTGGGCCAGCCTCCGAGCACAGCATAGGAAGGCAGGAAGTGTGACGTCCAGCACAGAGTTGATGAGCAGGTCACGCGCCTTTGCCTACTCCAGTCAAAACTGGGTTTCTATCATTTGCAAAGGAGAATGGTCTTGATGAATGCACTGGCAATTCTTTCCAGTTTTCAAGTGCCCCCTTAGTCCCTTCAGGTGTCTATAATGGAGGACTTAGGCAGCAAGAGCTATGACAAAAACAGTAGATTAGCCGCTACTTTTCCCAGAAAACAGGCAGTGGAGATATTCAAATACTCCAAGCCAGTGAGGCACCTGCTCATTACTGTTCTCTCACTCAGTCCTGACAGCAATTAAATCTCTCCACGCTAGTTTTCTCCCTTGACAGCTGTGCCTACCTAAACCACAAGCATTTTATTTTACTCCATCACAGCAAATCAAACCACTGCGGTACCGTATCAGTTCCCAGTGGCGTCAATCACACAGCGTCTTTGCTCGGAGCCTGAATGTGCACTTGCATACGTTCGTCTGGGAGTTTACACTCAGCCAATCTACTTCTCATCAGCCGGTAGCAGGCATAGTGTGAAGGGGAAGTTTTCCAATATAACTTTTTAAATGAGCTAAGTGAACAATTTGGCCCCAGAACTTTGAACTCTAAAATTAAACCTACACAAAACAGTGAAAACAGGATCTGCTGCCAGAGAAGCCCTGCCTGTCTGCACTGTTTTCCCCAAAGCCCCCGCCCCTTCCACTTTGCTGCTGTGGTTGAGGAAGATGAAGGGTGAGTAGATAGGTGGAGGTTAACTAGATCTCCTGAGAACACCTGGGTGCTGGGGGGCATCAGAACAATCCAGCCATGGTATCGAGCATAGCTGTTTCCTGAACTCTGCCTCATTTCTTAAAAAAAATGGGTAGGTATCAAAGTCTGCTTTTGGATATGGTTAAAAATAAGTAATAGAAAAACTGACCAACATTCAGTAATGAGGCCATGCCAGTCTCCTGTAGAGACACTGGAAAAAAAGACAAAATCGGTGTCATTGGTTTTCTATGCTTTCTTTAATGTGTACCCCTAACACTGTGTTGTGTGCTTCTAAAAACATGTTTTTATTATATCTTGGGGATATACAAATAAAGCATATGTTCTTTATGTTTGGCGAAGGTTACTTGCAACTCGCCAAACCAGTTTGGAACAGGACAAAGCTCAGGCTGTGAGGATTGTGTATCTGTGTGTCGTTCTGGAACATTTGAAGAAAGACCACAAGATGCGGTGCCCTACAGTGGTTCTCAACCTTGGCTGCACATTAGAATCACCTGGGAATCTTTTTAAAATCCTGATTTCTGGGCCTCATCCTCCGGAAATTCTGTTTCTTTGTTATGGGGTGGGGCCACAACATTAGTAACAAATAAACAGAATTTCTGGAGGATGAGGCTCAGAAATCAGGATTTTAAAAAGATTCCCAGGTGATTCTAATGTGCAGCCAAGGTGGAAAACCACTGCCTTAGAAAGTGACACACATTCACTCAGTCAGATGCTTTTCTCAGCACCTTTACAGGAGCAGGCAAAAGTAGGCTTACAGTTGTAAGTACAAGACACAGAGTTTATTCTTGCAATTATTATTAAAGCATTCATTATTGCATCATTTTTTTAGCCTACTGTTGCCGACCACTGTATTTAAGCCATACAACTCACGGTCATTTAGCTGCTCCTGCTGTCTGTGCCTGAGGTCACAGAGAAGGAAACTGAGGCACAGAGACTGAACAGCCAGCTCAGCATCACACGTAAGCAGTAAGCAGCCATGATTCAAATGCAGCCAGGACCAGTCCAAAGCCAATGACAATTTTTAAAAAGAAATTTCAGCCACGGCCGTTTTTCATAAAGTGGACGTTAACTCTGCTACTGTGATATATTTTACTAGTCGTGTTTTATCACACGTGTGTTATAATGGTCAGGGGAGTCAGCAGTTATAACCATTGTGTATTCAAAGTCTGTCATACATTGTAGTATTTCATTAAGGCGATGTTATAAAAATAGATTTGGTGCCCTGGCCCGGTGATTTAGTTTGTTGGAGTGTCATCCTTACACCAAAAGGGAGAGGGTTGGATTCCCAGTCAGGGCACATACCTAGGTTGCAGGTTTGAGCCCTGGTCAGGGCTCTTACAGGAGGCAAGTGATTGATGTTTCTCTCACCTCTCTCTCCTCCCCCCACCTCTAAATTAATAAAAAACAAACAAACAAAAGCATATCCTCTGGTGTGGATTTAAAAAAAAATATAGATTTGGTTCCTAGTTATTCCATCACTTATTCCACAGAATGACTTAGTAAAATACTAATGTAGTTTTCTAATTACGTGTATCTTAGCATTTCCAAGGACCTCCCAGTTACTTCCCTGACCTGATCATAGTCTGAGGAATGGAGTGTCCTGTCAGAGACAAACACACAAGTTCCCATGCGTTTGAAGTGGCAGCCTGGCTGCGCCTGAGCTGGGAGCGCCCTGCAGCCTGCTTCCCTGGCCAGGCGTTTATCCATAAAGAACAGACTCATTGTTTCAATTATGTGTCCAAGGTCACAAAGCCAAGGTCAGAATCATCACTTACACCCAAATCTGCCTGACGTTAAAATGATATCTTCTTAGCACTACATTAGAAAACATGAAAGTCTACTAACCCAGAAATCCCTTGCATTCACAGTAAAAGCTAATTATCTCTTGCAAAAATAGGGAAGGTTTGAAAAGCCAACTGAGCCCAATCCAGTTTGTGTGGGTCACTGATGGGACAGCCAGCAACTGCTGCTCTCAGGATTGAGGTGACTTTGGCAGCAGCAGCCGGTCAGACCTGCAGACCAACCGTCTCTCCCCTGTGCCTGGCAGATGTGGAAATATCATGATCCCCCTACCCCCTACCCGATGAAATGTCTGAGGGTTGGTTTAACACTGCAAGATGCAAAGATAGATTTTAGCAAACACACACCTACTGAGGCAGTTCTGCTGAACTATTCAATATGAAGTTCCGTGACATAAAATCCGTGAGGCGCTGAGCACACGGAGGGGAGAGGCACCAGGCTCACGCGTGGAATAGCTGGGGAGGTTTCACTGAGCAGAGGGCTCGGGCAGAATTTAGAAGTATTATTTGGCTCCTCACGGTGCCCACCATCAAACAACATGCACAAAAACAACTTTGAATGGTGTCTCCTTTCTCACTGAGTCTCTGGCACTTAGGAAAAGAGCCTGTGTCGCGATTAGTAGTGCTGAATAAATATTTTTGAATTTAAGGTACAAAGTCTATACATCCCTAAATAGATCTTCTCTTTATCCAGAGGCACGATATGTATCTATTGTTGGTACTTCTGCCATGCCCCTTTTACCACTTAAAAAAAAAGAAAAGAACTTTTTAGACACTTGGATGTACTTAGTTTAAAAAGTGTTTAAATTTAAGTGGAGCCGCTGGTGGCTGCACAGTGAAGGGACACTAACACACTCTGCAGGGGTTGGGGGAATAACCAGGAGTCTCCTTTTCCCACTTGGCCATTCTACAAGCATTTAGTGAAAGTCTCTGTATTAAAGCTTGTCGGGAGGCTTTAGCCCAGAGAGGTCTGATTGGCGCCGTGCCTGCTGTGGCTCGGCCTCCCACCCCGTGGGTTTGCAGCCATGACATCAGCACTCTGGATCGGACAGCTTTGTTGTCCAGGTTAGTCCAATGCATTTAGCCGTCCTGCCGGATGCTTACCGAACGGCTGCAGCACTGCTCACTCATTGGGCCAACCACCATGCACCTTGGAATTTCCAGATGTTCCATTAAGGACATTGAACTCCTTTGGGTGAGAATTAATTTGACAAAAATAAAATCTATGCCTTAGCTTCCAGGGGTGAGGAACCTTTTCCTGCCAGGGCCATTTGGATATTTATGACATCATTCTCAGGCCATGCAACATTGTCAACTTAAAAATTAGCCTGCTGTATTTGGTCAAACATTTCATTCACTCACTTCTAATGTCTTGGCAGGGCCAGGCCAAATGATTTCGAGGGCTGGGTGTTTCCACCCCAGGAGCAACTGTTACAGAAGAGAAAGAGAATGGAGTAGTGTATCTGAACCACTACTGCTTCTGCTGCCAGAGCTGCTCCCACTCAAAGCCACTCATGCCCAAACCGGAATACATCAGCACTGTGCTATGGGATAAAACGGCATGTTATCCCATTTATCTGAAACCTACATGCGGAGGCCCCTAGCCACCAGGGAATGGTAGCAGGCACGGAGGGGGATGGGCAGTCAGAATCTGACAGTGGCAGCTGTGCTGCTCGGGACTGGTGCTCCAATCTCTTCTCTCTCCCCCGCTCTCCCCGCTCCCCCTCCCCTCTCTCTCCCTCCCTTTCACTGTATATACCATTTATACTGAACATAAGGTGGTGAGTGTGGTGAAGGACAGAGTGTTGGAAGACACCCATTTCCCTCTAAAGATTAGAATTTCTCTATGAGTGTACAGTTCATAGGGCCCAAGATGTAACCTTCCCTTGTCCCAGAGCTTACGTGGTCCATGAACACAGTGGGTACTAATAACAATGCAATGACTCGGATTAATTGTGCTTCATTAGGGTAGTCAGGCTCCTCTACATCAGAAGGCTTTGTTTGCGACCCAGCGGCGCTGCAACTGAGCTTTATCAGTGGTGGCGTCTGCACATGTTATATCCACTTCATCTGCGATTCAGGGGCCATCAGTTTGCTTACAAATAAATACTTTTTATTTATTAAGTAAATAGAGGGTAGGCATCAAACTTAAGGGAAGTTGAAAAGAGAGTATCCATACACCTTATGTTGTAAAAAAAATTTAGCTTTTGAAATAGAGAAATACAATTTTCTGTGTTCAGTAATAATAAGTTTCAAAATTAGATCTGCCAGTTGCCTTAAGTGTGAAAAATGCAGGTGCTTAGAAGATTGTATGTGGCGCATGGAGAAGCCAGAAAAGACGCCTGTCAGCCATCCACTGAAATAGAAAATGAGCAGAAATTTAGTGGCACTGGTTCTACAATATTTAATTTTATTGTATTTGTTTGTGATGCTCAAATTAACAGATGGAGAAATGTGGCACGTATTTACATTCATTCAGGGTATTTTTATTTATGGGAAAGTAAATGTGTATGCAGAGCAAAGCTATAGAACAATGTTACTGTTTCATTTCACAGATGTAATTTCGTGTGTTTGTATGCATTATATACAGCAGTCTGGATTTCTAAGAAGCATTTTAATTGAAAAAATTATTTCTAAGTATTCATATTTACAAATGAATAAATTTTAAATATATTTGTACCTTAATTTATGGAATATTCTCTGGTCTCCCTTCATTTCTTAATAGCTGTTTCAATTGTAATCCTAGGGTTCTAGCCTAACTCACATGTTATCTCACCCTTGGGGTCTATATTATATCCTCTGGCGAGGAATTCATGCTCATTACTGCTTTTCCAACTCGATTGTTTTTCCTCTTTTAACTATATTAAGTTTGTCGCCCATTAATAATGTATCTCATGTAGAGAAGAATCTGTGAGGCCTCAGCAATGTCAAAGTCACTGAAAAATTGTTTTATATGCCCTGCATTAAACAGGGTTCTTTAGAATAACAAAAATCCCAAGCCTAAAGTGGACAGCAGGTTGTAAAACCCAAGGATGAACCAATGTTGTAGGTCAAGTCTGAAGGCCATCTGCTATCAGGATGCCTTCTTGTTCTAGGAGGTCAGTCTTTATTCTATGAGGTCCACCCACATTATAGAGGTTAATCTGCTTTACCCAAAGTCCTCCAATTTAAATCGTAATCTTACGCTAAAACATTCTCATAGAAGCATCCAGAATAATGTTTGATTGCATATCTGGATCTGTGGCCCAGCCAAGTGGATACAAAAAGGTGCCATCACTTCCCTGTCTGCTGCCAGTTCCACAGAGGACCTTAGTGTTTCTACCGCAGAGTCCCAGACCTTGGAGGCAGCTAGCAAATTCCTGGTATGAAACACGATTGGGTCCAGGGAGAGACTGAGCCCCCTTACCCTCTGTCTTAGGTAGAGCTATTCAGAAACGGACCCTGAGAAGAGGATCGTCCTGCAGGTGATTTATTGAGGAAGTTTTGGGGGGAGAAACCCTTAAGGGAGTGGGAAAGCAGGACGGGGAAGGGAGCAAAGTGAAGCCACTGGGGAAGTTGGTCGATGCACCTTAGAAGTAGTGTCAGCCATGTCATGTTGCTAGTGGCAAAGGTTGGACTTCGGCAATTCAGTTCCACTTCAAGGAGAATTCAGAAGCTTTTTATTTTGATGTAGTTCCATTTGTTTATTTTCTCTTTAGTTTTCATTGCCGTAGGAGCTGTATCAGTAAAGATATTGCTTCAGCATATATCTGAGATTTTTCGGCCTGTGGATTTCTCTAACAGTTTTATGGTTTCCCATCTTATGTCTAAGCCCTTTATCCATTTTGAGAATTGCCATCATCAACAAATCAACAAACAACAAGTGCTGGCCAGGATGCAGAGAAAAAGGAAGCCTCATGCACTGCTGGTGGGAATGCTGACTGGAGAAGCCACTGTGGAGAACAGTATGGAGTTTCCTCAAAAAACTAAAAATGGAACTCCCATTTGACCCAGTTATCCCACTTCTAGGAATACATCCCAAGAAACTAGAAACACCAATCAGAAAGGATATATGCACCCCTATGTTCATAGCAGCACAATTCACCATAACTGAGATTTGGAATCAGCCTAAGTGCCCATCAGCAGATGAGTGGATTAAAAAACTGTGGTACATCTACACAATGGAATACTATGCTGCTGTAAAAAAGAAGGAATTCTTACCATTTGCAACAGCATGGATGAAACTGGAGAGCATTATGCTAAGCAAAATAAGCCAGTCAGAGAAAGATAAATATCACATGATCTCACTCATTGTGGACTATAATGAACAACATAAATTGATGAACAAAAACAGATCCAGAGACAGAGAAGCACCAGTCAGACCATCACACCTCAGAGGGAAGGTAGGGGAGGGTGGGGGTAAGGGGGAGCGATCAACCAAAGGACTTGTATGCATGCATATAGGACTAACCAATGGACACAGACACCAGAGGGGTAAGGGCAGGAGTGGGGGCAATGGGGGGATAAAGACACATATGCAATACCTTAATCAATAAAGAAAAAAAAGAAGGATTCAGAGCAAAAGAATTCAAATCAAAAGAGCAAGTTTATTCAGTGAGCAAGGAGAAAGTACACACAAAGAATCGAGCAGGCAGCTGGGAGAGCTACCCCAGGATATCAGCAAGAACTCCTTGTATAGCAGGTGGGACTAGCTGGGTGGGAGTAACTACTCCTTCTTTAGGTTGACTCATCAGGGCATGTTTGGTTATTTTGTCCTTGTATGAGTCAACTAAGGCTTGTCCCTGGCCCCTGTTCCTCTACTAAGGGGGTCGAAACTGCATAAGATATGAAAGGTCTGGGGGGTCCAAACCGCATGATCAACAATCTACTAGAGGAGGAAGGTCCTATCCCTGTTTTGCCCGTTTGCCCAGGGTTTTCTAACCTGGTGACCTTCAACACCTGGCCTATTGCTCCTACTCTGCTCATGCCTGTCTAACTGCCCATGACAATGTGTGACCTGACATGAGGAATGGCTGCGGGGCTTTATTTCTTGCTGCTGAGTGTCAGTCATGGCCAAGGGCTCTCTGCACACATTGGCTAAGAGGCTTCCTGAGCCCGAAGGCTTCCTCTGAAGATCAGTTGCAGGTGTGGGCCTTTCGAAGTGTGAAAATACATTTCTAGGCCCAAGATAAATATCACATGATCTCCTGCCCAGGATGCCCCATCAGCAAACTGAAACTTAGGCAATTTTCATGTCCCTGTAAATGCACCTATTTTTTTAAAAAAATATTTTTTATTGGTTTCAGAGAGGAAAGGTGAGGGAGGGAAAAAGAGAAACATGAGAGAGAATCATGGAAAAACTGCCTTCTACACACCCGCTACAGGGGACCAGGCCTAAACCTGGGCATGTGCCCTGACCTGGAATCGAACTGTGACCTCCAGGTTCATAGGTTGATGCTCATCAGTGAACCACATGAGCTGGGTGTAAATGCATCTCTTGATCAGAAATGCAGTATATGTATCAGTCAGTCCATAGCCAAACGCCAAGCATCCCTGGACTCTGTGCTCATTTTTTTGTTTTTATTCATTTTCTATTTTTCTCTTCCTTCTTTCTTATTTATTTTCTACTAGAGGCCTGGTGCACGACGTTTGTGCACTGGGGGGTGGGAGGGTGGTCCCTTAGCCTGGCCTGCATCCTCTTGCAGTCTGGGGTCCCTTGGGGGATGTCTGCCTTCTGGACATCCCCGGAGGAGTCCTTAGTGCTGCTGTAGAGAGGGGAGAGGCTCCCGCCACCACTGCTGTGCTTGCCAGCTTTGAGCCCGGCTTCTGGCTGAGCAGTGCTCCCCTGTGGGAGCACACTGACCACCAGGAGGCAGTTCCTGTGTTGAGCATCTTCCCCCTGGTGCTCAGTGCACATGATAGTGACTGGTCGTTCTCCCATTTGATCGATTTGCATATTAGGGTTTTTTTTTTTTTATATAGGCTAAGTTGCCTTCTCCAAACCTACACCCACACAGAAATTCTGCACCCACCACTGCCCACTGCCACAGTCAGCTTCCTAAGTGCTTTGCTAAAAGCTGCTATAGTTCAATTTCCCTAAACTTTTTAAGGCAGAGAATAATTCAGCATAGGAGGATTTTCCTGGCTTTGGCACATAACTTCTGATACATACTTTTGCTAATTGGTGTGAGAGAAACACAGTTCTTTCCTGTGTACCATTAGTTTTTATGTTTGTCTTTGACTTTTTTTTTTTTTTTTTTGCTTTTTATTCAGTTATTTTTCAATTAGAGGCCTGGTGCACAAGTTTGTGCACCAATGGGGTCTCTCCGCCTGGTCTGTGGGATTGGGCGGAAACTGGCTCTCTGACATCCCCTGAGGTGTTCTGGATTGCAAGAGGATGCAGGCCAGGCCAAGGGACCCCACCAGTGCACAATCAGGGTCGGGGAGGGACGCAGGAGGTTGGCCAGGTAGGGAGGGACCACAGGAGGGCTCCAGGGCATGTCCGACCCATCTTGCTCAGTCCCAATCGGCTGGACCACAGCAGCAAGCTCACCTACCGGTTGGAGCATCTGCCCCCTGGTGGTCAGTGCACATCATAGCAAGCGGTTGAGCAGCCTTAGCATATCAATAATATATTACTCTTTGGTTGGTTGAACGGAGGACTGAATGACTGGACACTTAATATATTAGGCTTTTATTATATAGGATTATGCCTTTTCCCATTTAATTTCTTAAACAAATTTTTGCCTTTTTAGGCTCTGAAATACCAGCTATCTCTACAGAGCAAACCAGGAGGAGAATTAAGCAGTAAGGTAAGTGTGTGAAGCTAGTGTGTTCATTCCTGTGCTTCCATGGTTGTATTTGTGTGTGAGTCCTTGTGCAAAAGATTGGAAACATTCATTAAAATCAGGTAATGAAAACTGATGGGTGTCACTGCTACTGAGCCACTGGAAAACTTGAACACTTCCAAGATGCATTAATTAGCAAAATAATTATGATAATGGGATTCACAGGATACTTTGTAGTTTCAAAGTGCTGTTTTTTATTACTAATTGACCTCTCAACCCATGCTTTGGAATAGCTAAAGAAGCGGTTATTAGTCATTAATAGCACACAAGAAGACTGATATACATTTAAATGAATTGCCATGAGACCCTTAATAGTAGAGCCAGAACTAACCTTGCCCCAAACAGCTACCTTCCTAAAATCCCTCTACTGTTTTTTTCTTCTTACTTTCCCCACATTTTTTGTTTTAATTTTTTTTCTTTTCAAATTTTTAAAAGACAATATATAGTGATTAATTCAGAGTTTGAAGATGAATCTTGCTAATCTGTGCTTACAGTGGCCAAATAAATGAAAATAAGAACAAAGCTCTGGTGTATGAGCATATGATAATTTTCCTACCAGAGCTGATTTTGAAGTAATCCCTAAATAGTGGATATTTATAAGGGCACCTGTGACAGTATCTTCACTGGGAAGTGCTGGAGGAAATGGCAAACTACTTTACAGCCTTCCATGCATTTTCTGCCTCTAAGTGTTCTCATGGCTGCGAAACGATTAACTTGCTGGGCTATATAATAATTAAAGCATTTTAAATGTGTGCTGTTGAACCCATATATGAGCACACTTGTGAAGAAGCCTTTTTCTGGTTGCCTTCTGTTCTTTCAAGTCTTTTATTGATCCAAAGAATGTGAGCCATCACCCTGCCCGTGTGACCAGTGGAGCACCTTATGTGTATTATCAGTATGCCCATCCCTTATTAGTCCATCACGTTAATCTCGGGTGGAAATTACAGGCATCATATGACACTATCCACAAAAGAACACACATGTTTAAGTGGTCTTTCCCCTGCAATGCATCTGCCTGTTCTGGATTAAATCAAATGCAACTGGAATTTATCACAAATTGAAATATCAGTGCTAATACGTACAAAAGTTCTCGAATAGAATGGCCTGGACAGTTCCTACTTTGCACAGAGTTTAATATGAACGTGGCAACATCTAATTCTATAGAGAATTAACCACTAGTTTGTCAAGATGGTATATTCACCTACCCAAAGTCCAACATATCCGAGAAATATGAAAATGTTGGCTGCCACTCATGTTAGTAGTGAAATAGTGCTTTTGTTATTCCGAAAGCACAAAACAACGGCTCTTCTGTGATGTTGAAAAAACAACACTGGGAAATTGAAACTTTTTATTTAGAGAATTGCTAACATTTAGGTACATTGTTCCTTGAACCCCATTCATGCCTTCTGCATTCAATGCACTTTTGATTAAACTCGTGCTTTAGTACAAGTGGTTCTCAACTTGTGGGTCGCGACCCCTTTGGGGTCGAATGACCCTTTCACAGGGGTCACCTAAGACCATCGGAAAACACATATATAATTACATATTGTTTTTGTGATTAATCACTATTCTTTAATTATGTTCAATTTGTAACAATGAAAATACATCCTGCATATCAGATATTTACATTACGATTCATAAAAGTAGCAAAATTACAGTTATGAAGTAGCAACGAAAATAATTTTATGGTTGGGGGTCACCACAACATGAGGAACTGTATTAAAGGGTCACGGCATTAGGAAGGTTGAGAACCACTGCTTTAGTAGTTCTTTCTCACAGGGTGTACCTGTGGTAAACCTGCAGTCTTTTTCATAACAAATTCTTATTTAGACTTGCTTTTGAGTGGAATCAAGATTTGCCATTCAGAAACACACCTTAGGGTATTCATTTTAAGCTGGTTATTCTTAAGGAAAAAAGACTCAGGGATAACCTTGACCCTCCGCCTAACTGGCTAAAGGAATTGGGACAGATGGCCGCTCAGCGTGGGGGCCAGCATCACAGACTGTGCTTGTGTAAGAGCGGGTGGTGACAGGAGGAGCCCGGAGAGGCCGTTTGACCCAGGTCCTCTCCACAACCTCGTTGTTAAGATGGCCCCGCAAAATGTATTCACCAAACATTTGCTCTTCCATCTCAATGTGAATTTCCTTCCTGCCTTTTGGGAACCCAAACCATAGCCCCACCACCCCTTTCCCTGAATTCCAAAGGGCACATGAACGTCAACCGCCAAATAGCCGGGCACTATTCCCCTTTGCCTCTGAACAGAGCATGAGAACAGACATGCTGGGCAGACCCCACAGTTTAGCAGGCGGGGGCAACATTGATGCTCTTCCCCAGCCCCTCAGCCCAGTCTCCTCCCAGCTTTCTGCACGGAGTCTTTCAAGAGAATAGAGGCCCCAAAGCCTCTGCTGGTGTAGGGAACAGACCCGCTGCTGGCCGGGAGAACTGCCCGCGGCCCCTCCAGCAGCCTCAGCCTGGAGCCAGCTTCCTGGGCTGGTGGATATCTGTACCAAAGAAATGCTCTTGGCCTGGGGTGGTGCGGTCTGAGTCTCCCAGGGGGACCGAGTCTCCTCTGATTCCCACCCCCGATGCTACCAGAGCTCCCCTTCCCTTCTCTATTGCTCTGGATTGGGGGTGAGACCCCATGCTCCCTGGGAGCTTCAGTTGCCTGCCAGCCTGAAAATGGCCCTCAGCCCCTCACCCAGACTGGCCAGGCACCCCAGTGGGGACCCCCACCATGAAGGGGGTGTGACCAGATGCAAACAGCCATCAGCCCCTCACCCAGGCTGGCCAGGCACCCAAGCGGGACTCCCACACTGATCTGGGACACCCTTCAGAGCAAACCAGCTGGCCACCTCCCGTGCACCAGGCCTCTATCCTATATAGTAAAAGGGTAATATGAAAACTGACCCTAACAGCAGAAAGACTGGGAATGACTGGTCACTATGACACACACTGACCACCAGGGGGCAGATGCTCAATGCGGGAGCTGCCCTCTGGTGGTCAGTGCGCTCTCACAGGGGGGAGCTCTGCTCAGCCACAAGCCAGGCTGACGGCTGCCAGTACAGCAGTCGTGGTGGGAGCCTCTCCTGCCTCCTCAGCAGTGCTAAGGATGTCTGACTGCAGCTTAGGTCTGCTCCCTGCTGGCAAGGGGATATCCCCCCAGGGCTGCCGGGCTGCCAGAGGGATGTCTGACTGCCATCTTAGGCCCAATTCCCCGGGGAGCAGGCCTAAGCCAGCAAGTGGTCACTGCTGAGGGGTCCCAGACTGCGAAAGGGCACAGGCCAGGCTGAGGGACCCCCTACCCCTGAGTGCACAAATTTTTGTGCACCGGGCCTCTAGTCTTATCTAATAATAGACAAACATGGTAATTAACCATAACTTCACTACCCTTCCCATTGGCTAATCAGGGTGATATGCAAATTAACTGCCAACCAAGATGGCAGCCAGCAGTCTGGCAGCTGAAGCGAACAGGAGGCTTGCTTGCTCCAGTGATGGAGGAAGCCAACGTTCCCCGCCTGCCGCTGCAGGCCTCTGAGCTGCACTCTAAGAAACAATGTTGCAATTATAGAAGCTAAACAAGCTCCAGATACCTGCTTTCAGCCAGCTTCGGTCTCAGAGCTTAGAGAGGCAGTGATGGCAACAATGTTTCAATTATAGAAGCTAGACAAACCCAGATACCTGCTTTCAGCCAGCCGCAGCCTCAGAGCTGGAGCCAGGCCTCAGAGCTGGAGCCGGCTCTCAGCTCCAGTGACAGCTATAGAAGGTAAATAAATCCAAGAATTAAAAGAAAAAAGAAAAAAAAGAGAGGCTGGGAGCTTAAGTTGCCTGCCAGCCTGAAAACGGCCCTCAGCCCCTCACCCAGGCTGGCCAGGCACCCAAGCGGGACCCCCACCCTGATCCGGGACACCCTTCAGGGCAAACCAGCGGGCCCCCACCCATGCACCAGGCCGCTATCCTATATAGTAAAAGGGTAATATGCAAACTGACCCTAACAGCAGAAGGACTGGGAATGACTGGTCACTATGACACACACTGACCACCAGGGGGCAGACGCTCAATGCAGAAGCTGCCCTCTGGTGGTCAGGGCGCTCTCACATAGGAGGAGCTCTGCTCAGCCACAAGCCAGGCTGATGGCTGCCAGTACAGCGGTGGTGGTGGGAGCCTCTCCTGCCTCCTCAGCAGCGCTAAGGATGTCCAACTGCAGTTTAGGCCTGCTCCCTGCTGGCAAGTGGACATCCCCCGAGGGCTGCCAGGCTGCCAGAGGGATGTCTGATTGCCATCTTAAGCCCAATCCCCTGGGGAGCCGGCCTAAGCCAGCAGGTGGTCATCCCCTGAGGGGTCCCAGACTGGGAGAGGGCACAGGCCGGGCTGAGGGACCCCCCCCTTCCTCCAGAGTGCACAAATGTTTGTGCACTGGGCCTCTAGTATATATATAAAAGACTAAGCAACCATCTGACCTACTGTCAGACTGGTAGCTATGATGCATACTGGCCACCAGGGGGCAGATGCTCAATGTAAGAGCTGCTGAGCCGTGGTGACTTGGCAGTTGCGGTTCTTGAGTGATACACTCAGAACCAGAGAGGAAGGAGCCCAATTCTGGAGTACATCACCTGAGAACCACCCTCTCACAATCTGGGACCCCTTGGGGGATGTTGGAGAGATGGTTTCATCCAGATCCTCACAGGCCATGCAAAGGGATCCTACCTGCTGGAGGGACCCTGCCAACTTCTCAGATGCCCTTGGAGTCCCAGCTTTGCCCCAGGTGCAGCTGACAGGGGAGAGACCACGGGAGGGCGGCTCCAGGGAGTGTCCAGCCTGTCTTGCCCAGTCCCACCCATTTGGCCACCTTCTAATTAATTTTCTTTCAATGTTCATGAATTTGTACACTGGGCCTCTAGTATTTTATAAGGTACATTTACTACTATTATAAAATCAGCTTCAAATAATATTATACCACTTTAAAAGTAGTACTCATATCTTACAACATGGTATTTGCAATTCCTTCCTCTAATCCTCTATCACATTTCTGCCAATTACTCTTCCTATTTATAAAATCACCAAATACATTGTTGATATTAGTTGAACAAACTTTATCTTTAGATCAGTAAAGAACAAACATAAAATATTTTATTTTACTATAATTTGTTTCTTCTTTGATGTTCTTCCTTTTATATGTGTCTACAAATTTCTGACCTATATTATTTTACTTTTCAGAGAACTTCATTTCACATTTCCTGTGAGAGGTCTAATAGCAACAAATTCCCTTAATTTTTGTTTGCTTTTAGGATGTATTTATTTTTATTTATGTTTGAGGATAATTTGTTGGATATAAAATTTTTGTTTGTGTTTTGCTTTGTTTTGTTTAAAAATGTTAATTATTTCACTTCACTCTCTCTTGTACTTTTTTATTGTGTAAAATTTGTGCAAGTTTAAGGTGTATACTGTGTTACCTTCATACATTTATGTATTATAGTATTCTTGCTGATACAGCAATATTTGTTAAATTACATAATTAGAGTACACTAGAGGCCTGATGCACAAAATTCGTGCAAGAGTAGGCCTTTGCAGCTGCGGTGGCTGCCACCCTGGCTTTGTTTGGACATCTGGTCTAATTAGCATATTATGCTTTTATTATTATAGATATCATTGTCTATATTCACTATACTGTGTATTTGATATTTACTTGTTACAAGTTTGAGCTTTTAAATACTATCAATCTTATCCACCCCCAATAACCCCTGTGAATCATTTCACACTCTGTTTTTTTACATTCATATATTCTATATAGAAATGAGAGTATACAGTGCTTGCCTTCCTCTGTCTGACTATCTCACTTAGCATAATGTGTTCAAGATCCATCCATCCTGTCGTAAGTGGCAGGATATTATCTGTTCTCATGCATGAACATATGCCATTATGTATATGTACCACATTTTTTATCATTTCACCCAGTGTTAGGCATTTGGCTACTTTGAATAATGCTGCCATAAACATGGAAGTGCATATATTTCATCAAAATCTTGTTTTCATGTTCTTTAGATAGATACCCAATGGTGTAATTGCTGGATTATATGGTAGATCTATTTTTTAATTTTTTGAGAGACCTCCATATAGGTTTCCACAGCGGTTTGAACAATTTACACTCCCATTAACTTTTACATAGGGGTTACCTTTTTTGCATCCTCAACAGCACCTCTACTCTTCTTTTTTTAAAAAATTCTTTATTGTTAAAAGTATTACATGATTCTCCTTTTTCCCCCATTGACGTCTCCCCGGCAGCTCCCACCCCCAGCACATGTCCTCACCGCCCCCCTCTACTGTCTGTGTCCATTGGTTATGCTCATATGCACGTATACAAGTCATTTGGTTGATCTCTTACCCCCTCAACCCCCACCTTACCTCATAGGTTGGGAAGTCTGTTCGATGTTTCTATGTCTCTGGCTCTATTTTTGTTCATCAGTTTATGTTGTTCGTTATATTCCACAAATGAGTGAGATCATGTGATAGTCATCTTTCTTCGACTGGCTTATTTCGCTTAGTGTAATGCTCTCCAGTTCCATCCATGCTGTTGCAAATGGTAAGAATTCCTTCTTTTTTTTTACAACAGCATAGCATTTCATTGTGTAGATGTACCATACTTTTTTTTAATTCACTCATCTGCTGATGGGCACTTAGGCTAATTCCAAATCTTAGCTATTGTAAATTGTGCTGCTATGAATATAGGGGGTGCATATATCCTTTCTGGTTGGTGTTTCTAGTATCTTGGGATATATGCCTAGAAGTGGGATCACTGGGTCAAATGTGTTTCTTTTTGTTTATTGTTTATATTTCTGTTCACAAGCTTTTGAACTTCATATAATTCTATTGGTTTCTTTTGGTTTTCTGTTGGTGCTGTTGACATCATGTCCAAAAAATCATTGCCAAGAGCAATATTGAGTAACGTCCTCCCTACATTTTCTTCTACAGGTTTTATGATGTCAGCTTTTATGTTTAAGTCTCATACATTTCGAGTTAAATTTTGCAAATAATAGGGGTCCAATTTCGTTGTTCTGCATGTCTTTATCCAGGTTATTCCAGCATATTTGTTAAAGAGGCCATCCTTTTCCCACTGGGAATTTTTGGTTCCACATACTAACATTTAATTCTGGGCTGTTTAGTCTGTTCCTCTGGTCAATGTGTTTAACTTCGTGTCAGTACCATACCATTTTTATTACTATGGCTTTGTGATATATTTTGAAATCTGAAAGTGTATATCTCCAACTTATTCTTTTTCTCAGGGTTGTTTTGGCTAGTTGGGATTTTTTTAGTGGTTTCAAACAAATCTTACAATTATTTTTTTTGATGTTTGTGAAGAATGGCCTTGGTATATTGATGGGGATTCTATTGAATCTGTACATGGCTTTGGGTAGTATGGCCACTCTAACTGTATTAATTATTCTGACCCATAAACATGTGATGTCTTTTTATTTATTTGTATCTTTGATTTTTTAGTGAAGTTTTAAAATTTTCATTATACAGATATTTGACTTCCTCAGTTAAATTGATTCCTAAGTATTTTATTATTTTTGATGTTATTGTGAATGTAATGACGTTTCCTATTTCTTGTTTAGATGTTTTATCATTACTCTAAAACAGCGGTTCTCAACCTGTGGGTCGCGACCCCTTTGGCGGTCGAACGACCCTTTCACAGAGGTCGCCTAAGACCATCCTGCATATCAGATATTTACATTACAATTCATAACAGTAGCAACATTACAGTTATGAAGTAGCAACGAAAATAATTTTATGGTTGGGTCACAACATGAGGAACTGTATTTAAAGGGCCAGAAGGTTGAGAACCACTGCAGTCTAAAATAATGTAATTGATTTATGTATTTTGATTTTGCATCTTGGAATTTTACTGAAATCATTGATTAATTTCGACAGTTTTTGACTGACTCTGGGATTTTCTGTATATCATGTGATATCATCAGCAAACAGTTACAATTTTACTTTTTCCTTTCAAATCTCGATGTCTTTTATTTCCTTGTATTATCTCATTGCTCTAACTAGGACTTCCAATACTATATTGAACAGAAGCTGTGAGAATGGGCATCCTTGTCTTGTTTCTAACCTTACTATAACCACTTTCAAAATGTTTTAAAATCTTCACCCAAGGATATATTTATTGATTTGAGAGAGAGAGAGAGAAAAGAGAGAGAGAGAACCACATCTATGTGAGAAAGAGGCATTGATCAATTGCCTCCAGGGTGTGCCTTGTCCTGGAATTGAACCTGCAAACTTTTTGGTGTATGGGATGACACTCCAACCAGCTGAGCCACCAGGCTGGAGCTGAACACTTTCAATTTTTTCTCATTGAGTGCAATGTAGCTGTAAATTTGTCATATATGGCCTTTATTATGTTATGTGCCTTCTGTAGCCAGTCTGTTAAGGACTATTATCAGGAAAGAATGTTGTATTTCATCAGATGATTTTCTTGCATTGATTGAGATGTTTAGGATTTTACTTTTCATTTTATTGATGTGATGTAATCCACCCACTTTCAGGTTGATGATGGCTCTGCCAAGTGTCCTATTGTGCTGTGCAGAGGCACTTCTTTTTGGTTATGAATATTTAATTAGATTTAATTCAAAGGGGAGAGGAAAAAGGAATTACTCAGGCCACCACAGTGCTAACATCACTTTGCATGATTTTTAAGAAGTGTATGCTGTAATGCGTACCTTTGTCCCTAGGTAAGGTGTTCTAAGTAAGGTGTTTTAATGACTCTGGCCTGGTTTTAGGCTTTTTCTGTTGTTGTTTTGTTTTTGTATTTGATTTTTTTGAAGTTGGAATATGATATGCCAAGGTTTAAATGTGGTGGGGCAGGAGTATCCTGCTTGATACTCTCTGAGCCCCTGGATTAAGTTGGTATCTGTCATTATTTCAGAAAATTCTCAGACATTTTTACTTCAAATATTTCTTCTGCTCATTTCTTCCCTGTTCTTTATTCTCATTACATGTCTGTTGCAACTTTTGTAATTGTACCAATACTATTAGATTCCCTTTTTTAATTTTTTTTTACATTTGCTCTTCAGTTTTATAAATTTATATTATCAAAACTTCAAGCTCCCTAATACCGTCCTTGTTCTCATCAAACATACTGGTAAGCCCATCAAAGATGTCTCATATTTCTGGTAAAATGTTTTTATTTCTAGCATTAACTTCTGATTCTTTTGTAGAATCTCCATTATCCATCTGCTTACATTACCCATCTTTTTTGTGCATGTTGTTCACTTTTTTTTCTATCAAAACCCATTAAACATTAATCAGAATTATTTTACATTCTGGGTCTGATAATTCCCAAATACCTGCTATATCGTATTCTGATCCTCATTCCTTCTCTTCATACATTTTGTGTTTGCAAAAGGCAAAGCATATTTTGGCATTTTGTATGCTTATAATTTCCTTGTGAAAAGGTAGAAATGGTATATTAGTAAAACAAACTGAGGTAACCAATCTCTAGCATACTATTTTACATTTATCTGGCTGGAAGCCAGATAGTTTTGTTTGTGACACGTGTTGCGTCAGAGACTAAAGTGTTCTCTAATGTCTCTTTTCTTTATGCTCCTGTTGTCCTTGGGTATCTATCCCTGGAGCCATTGCTCACTGAGGTCTGAGGCCTGCAGTGTTTGAAGCTGTCACTCATCCTTTGTTTTGCAGGAGCCTGCATTGTAGTGGGAAGATGTGGGGAGAACAGAAGCCTTTCTAATCCTGATTAGATATAGAGTGTTTGTCAGCCAAGGCCCAAGGACAGTGACTTTCGGATGTGCTCCTTCGGGTCCTCTTCTCTCCTCTTTAGGTGAGACAGCAGGGCGAGATGGGGCTGGCGCTGGGTGCACCTTCTTTCCCAGGTCGGCCAGGCCCTGGTGAAACAGTCTCTTTGAAGGCAGGCCTTTGTTAAAAAGAACAGTGTCCTGGGTGTATTTAAAATATATTTTCTCTCCTGCTGCTGAGAGAGGGAGGGCTTTTTCTCTGATTTTCTCCTAGAACTTAGCAGGGCTGCTGGAGGAAAAGCCAATACACTGCTTGTCCTCAGAAGGTGGCCCCTGAGGGATTCATCTCATTCTGCCCAGTTCCTCAAGGCCCTTTGCTGTCTGGGCCCTGCTCCGGCGGCACCTCTGCGCCCAGTAAGCTGGATCTCGGCTTTACAATTTGTCTCTCTAAATTTTGAGGTGGTGGTTTTCCTTGCTAACTCTCTGATGGATCTAAGAGTTGGTCTTAATTTTTTTCATCTTTTGTCTTGTTTTGATTTGGGAGTGATGCATTCTAAATTATTTGCATGACAGACTAGGAAGCAAAACTGACAGTTTTATTTTAATATTTATCTCTGTCTATGGTTTTCTGCAGTTTCAGTTAGCTGGATTTATTTATTCTGCCTGGTATATGGTATAAAGTCTTCGGGAACTCTGATTTTGTTGGTCCTGTGTTCCTATTCTTCATTTCTCTTAACTCTTTTTCTCATAATTAGAATTTTTAAATATCTGCAACAATTTCTTTGAATCAATTAGTCAGTTATAGAATTCTGTCTTCAGCTGAGTGTAATGAGCTGTTATCCCACTTAAAGTAAATTTTAAATATCCAATTGTTAAAATTTCATTTTGTAAATGTTCTAGTTGATTCATTGATTCATTTTCAATTGAACTTTTCTTTCTCATATTATTCTATTCCTTCATTACGGATGCCATTTTTTATGTTACCTATTTAATTATCTACACTAATAAAAGAGAAAAATGGTAATTGGCGTACGACCGCTACCCTTCCGATTGGCTAATCAGCGTATCCTTATGCAAATTAACTGTCAGCCAAGATGGCGGCCGGCAGCCAGGCAGCTGGAAGCGAACATGAGGCTTGCTTGCTCCCGTGACTGCAGATTCCAACGTTCCCCGCCTGACTTGCCGGACTCTGAGCTGGCAGTTTGAAACATTCTAACAAATATAGCCGGCTGGGATCTCAGAGCTGAAGTTATACATTTTTTCGATTATAGAACGGCAAACAAACCAGCAGCGGAAGCCTCAGAGCTAGAGCCAGAGCTAAAGCTGGCCCAGAAGAAAAAAAAAAAAGAAAAAAAGGAGTGGTTGGGAGCTTCAGTCAAAACCCCTAGCCTGAAAGCAGTCCTCAGACCCTCACCCAGACTGGCCAGGCACCCCAGTGGGGACCCCCACCCTGAAGGGTGTGTGACCAGCTGCAAACAGCCCTCAGCCCCTCATCCAGGCTGGCCAGGCACCCCAGTGGGGACCCCCACCCTGATCCAGGACACCCTTCAGGGCAAACCAGCCGGCCCCCAGGCCTCTATCCTATATAGTAAAAGGGTAATATGCCTCCCAGCACAGGGATCAGCGGAGCCACGAGGCCTCCTGGCACCAGATCAGCATGACAGGGGGCAGCGCCCAAACCCCCTGATGGCCCTGCGGCTCTGTGTGTGACAGGGGGTGGTGCCCCAACCCCCCCCCCCCACCACGGGCCCTGCTCTGTGTGTGACAGGGTAGAGCCATAACCTCCCCATGGGCCCTGCCCTGAGTGTGACAGTGGTGGCGCCCCAACCCCCTGATTGGCCCTGCTCTGTGGGTGACAGGGGGCGGTGCCCTAACTCCCCTATCGGCCCTACTCTGTGCGTGACAGGGGGGAGCTCCCCAACCCCCTGATGGGCCCTGCTCTGTGTGTGATGAGGGGGGGGGGGAAGTGCCCCAACCCCCTGATGGGCCCTGCTCTGTGCATCACAGGGGGTGGCGCCGCAACCTCCCCATTGAACCTGCCTTGAGTGTGACAGGGGGCGGTGCCCCAACCCCCCAATCAGCCCTACCCTGAGCGTGACTGAGGGTGGCATCGCAACCTCCCAATCCGCCCTGCTCTGTGCATGACAGGGGGCGGGGCCCCAACTCCCCAATCAGCCTTGCTCTGAGCCCGACCAGGGGCTGCACCTAGGGATTGGGCTTGCCCTCTGCCACTCAGGAGCAGGCCTAAGCCAGCAGGTCATTATCTCCCGAGGGGTCCCAGACTGCGAGAGGGCACAGGCCGGGCTGAGGGACCCCCTCTTCCCCCCCGAGTGCACAAATTTTTGTGCACCGGGCCTCTAGTTTAAGCAATAATTTTGTAGCCTCCTCCAGATGATATTGTTACTTCTCATGCTTGGTACATTAATTTGTTGATTATTGTGCCTACTAACTCTTCTAAATAGAATTTCATTTATATTTATGATTTTATTTTTATTGTACACTTACTTCACTAGAGTTTGATCATTCTTTGGAGTCTCATAAAGCCTGCAGAATATATAATTTATTATAAAGCAGTTTAAGTATACTCCAACTCAAGCATACAGCATGTAATGATTGAATTAGTTTTCATTTAATTTTGAGACTTGGGGATTCATATATAATAAAATAATTCAAAATTTGAAGTATAAAACTTAATGAATAAATGTTTGGGTTTTCAGTTTCCAATTGGCAATATTTTATTTTTCTACACAAAGTTCTTGAAAAGTGCCAAGCTTTCTCACCATTGTTTCTAGCTTTGAGTTGATAGTTCTCCATTGTGTGAGAATTGGAGGTTCCAGATTCTGAGAAGTCACCGGGGTGTCAGCTTCCTCCCATCAGGAATCGCTGGATTCTCCTGCTCCCGCATTTGGACCCCGGTCTTCTTCCCTGGGCTGGATGTGCGGTTTGACAACATCTGGAGTCTGGGCAGCATCTGGCACAGCTGTTAATTCTTTCTTATTATCCAGTGCAGGAGGATTTCCTCTGCCTATTTTTCAAGCTCAGTAAGGTAATAATTATTGTCATTTTTATTTATTCAGCATTTCAGTATGCTGGGTTGGAAATACTTCTGTGTACACTCAGTCTTCCGCGCAGTCCAAAGTCATGACCCTTTTTATATATAACTAGAGGCCTGGTGCACGAAATTTGTGCACGGGGGGTGGGGGGGGGGTTCCCTCAGACCAGCCTGCATCCTTGGGGGATGTCCCTGATCCTGTGGGATCGGGCCTAAACTGGCAGTTGGACATCCCTCTCGCAATCTGGGACTGCTGGCTCCTAACTGCTCACCTGCCTGCCTGCCTGATCACCCCTAACTCCCTCCCCTGCAGGCCTGATCTCGCCCCCAACTGCCCTCCTCTGCAGGCCTGATCTCGTCCCCAACTTCCCTCCTCTGCTGGCCAACTTGGTTCTGATTGGACGGTTTCTATGCCAGCGTCAAAAGCTCCAACTCCTAGGCAGCCATTGGCTCCTCACAGCACCTATATTTGGTTCTGATTAGTCAGTTTCTATGCAAGTCAGCATCAAAAACTCTGCCTCCTAGGCAGCCATTGGTTCTTCACAGCACCCACATTTGGTTCTGATTGATCAGTTCCTATGCTAATAAATGTCAAAAGCTCCGCCTCCTAGGCAGCTATTGGTTCTTCACAGCACCCACATTTGGTTCTGATTGGTCGGTTCCTGTGCCAGTCAACATCTCTGGGCCAATCTCTGGGCCTGATCAGAGAGGCGGGGCTGAATAGCAGCCCCCAAGGAGGCTTGGAGAGAAAGAAAAGCCCGGCTGCTGGCAAAGCTCAGAAAGAAAGAGGGAGAGAAAGAGAGAGGCAAGTACTGATCAACAGCTGCCACTGAGGCTGCGGATCAGACCCTGCCTCTCTCTCTCTGGGTCTCAGCCCCCTGGGCAGTCAGTGCTGGGTCGCCATGGCAACCCAGCACTGACTGAAGGACTTCCAGGTTGGTCAGCCTTCCATCGTGATTGGTTGTTATATATTAGGATTTTGATTTGGCTATGTTTCTGAAGGTTTATTTATTTATTTTTTATTTGCTTTGGGCGTTTTTTTTTTTTTTTAATTCTACAAGGTCCTTCTTTTTTAAAAAAATGTATTTTTATTGATTTTAGAGAGAAAGGGAGGGGAGAGAAAGATAGAAACATCAATGATGAGAGACAATCATTAATTGCCTGCCTCCTGCACACCCCTTACTGGGGATGAGCCCACAACCCGGGTGTGCCCTTGAACGGAATGGAACCTAGGACCCTTTGGTCTGCAGGCTGACATTCTATCCACTGAGCCAAACTGGTTAGGGCTCTATTAGGTTTTTATTCTTAGGACAGCATCATGGTAAAGTGGAAAATATAGTCTCTGGAATATAGCGCCTGGCTTGAATCCTCACTGTGATTGAAAATGGAAATAGAATACCACTTTACATTTTATCTTTGTCATCATCTAAAAAACATGACAGAGGAAAGACAGATCCTTAGCTTTATCAAAACAGAGACAGGGTATCCATGGCACCTAATATACAAGACCAGTCACATGATTTGTGGGGCTCAGGGCAAATGGAAACGTTGAGAGCCTTTAGTTATTGGGTTTCAAGGCAGTGGTGAGGTAGCACTAAATGAAGCACTGCCCTTTGAGTCCCTCTGCTCCTCCACAGCCATGATGCCCCCATGCCTGGCGCTGAGGAGGTATTTGGAAGAGCTTCTCAGTGTGGTGTCCAAATGGGGCACAGGGAAGCCCTTTCAGGGCCCCCTGCAGCTGCAGGTCACAGGTGAAGCTTCTGCAACACAGACTTCCAAAGTGGAACCTCTGGGTGGGAAGCCACTGCTAATTCATTCTCATCGATCATCTTGTGGTTAAAAGCACGTGGGCCTCAGGCTACGACTCTCTGGACCACATGCCTGAGCCACCCCTGTGCTGTGTGACTTGGACACCTTATGTCACCACCCTGTGCCTCACATGTTTCATCTGTGGGACAAGAAAAGTAACAGCTTATGATCTTGGTGATGAGATGAGAGGTCTTAGAAGAGTGTACAGCACATAGTAAGTGATATGTCAGGATTAGCAATTACTTTTTTATCTAAACAGATCTTTATAGCACTGTTTAAATTATTGGAGATTATAGAAAGTCTGAAAATTAATAAAAATAAAAACAAAATATTATATTTTTACCAAAATATATTTCAAATAGATAAAATGTGTATGTGTAAAAAACAAATCACAAAACAATCTAAGTAGAAATCCCTGAATTGTTTATTTTTAGAAATAAACTAGGCATGTAGAACACCTTTCCATTATGCCTTAAAACCTAGCCTTAGAGATGACAAAATCACCACAAAAAGGTAAAAATAACAGTCATGTGCAGCTTAATAATGGGGCGATGTCCTGAAAACGCACCACTAGGCTATTCTGTCATTGTGTGAACATAATAGGCTGAACTTACACAAACTTGGATGGAACAGTCCCCTGCACACCTAGGCTCTATGGTATAGCCCATTGCTCCTGGGCTATAAGCCTGTACAGCGTGTTCCTGTACAAAACAACATGGAATTAAACCAAGCACAACAGCAACTGATACAATCAAGAGATTTAAGTAAACAAAAGACGTAGGAGGCTGCTGCTGGTGTAACATGGCATAGTGTTCTATAGCAAGGTATTTTACTAAGTAGAAAGAGTACACTCTAAAATAACAATTAAAGGTGTAGTATAGTAAATACATAAACTGGCAGCATGGCCATTGATTATCAGTGTCAAGTATTATGTGCTACCCATATTGTTTGTGCTATACTTTTATATGGCAGCTCAGTAGAATTTCTTATACCAGCATCACCACAACCAGCTTTGTAATGCATTGTTTAGGACATTGTGATGGCTACAGTACCTAAAGGCAATAGGAAGTATTTTAGCTTTATTATAATCTTATAAAATCACCATCATATATGCAGTTTGTCATTGACTAAAACTTGGTTATGTGACACATAGCTGTACTTAAAGCTGACAACGTTTTACAAAGGGAAAATTGACGTATACATATAATACTTTTTCAAATAAATAAGCAATTTTTATGAAAAAAATGTTTATTATGTTTTCATGGTATGTGCTCTATGTCAATTCCCTTTATTGTAAACTGTTCACCTTTTGCATATTTTCTATTGAATGAAAATTAAAACACAACAAAATACCACTATTTGCTTATTGCTTAGGCAAATATAACTACATTGGATAATATATGGAAGGCAAAGATGTAAAGAAACAAGGAATCACATACATTGTTTCGATAATGTAAATTTATGTTGACATAAATTTGGAAACATCTATAAAAATTAAGACACTGCTTGATGTAGCATTTTAGTTATATCTTCTACATGCATATTCATACAATTTGCAATGGCTTATGAATACACCCGTTTAGCAGTTGTTGTTATAGCTAAACAATTTTTAAATTTTCATCTGTATATGGCTGATTAAATAACTTGTTTTATCTGTATATCATGGAATACGAAGTGGTTATTAAAAAGATTGTGGATTTATCTTAGCTAAAGTGAAACCCTTAAAGCTATTCCCACTGAAGTTAATAAAACATTAAAGATGCAACCATCTCCATTACTATTTAGCATTTTCTTAGAAGTATTAGGCACTGCAACTGAACCAGAGAAAACAATTAGACACATTAAAATATATAAAGGAAAAATAAAATGATTTCTATGTGCAAATTATATCAATGATGAAACAAATAATTCAGTTACATAGTAGAACATAAAATCAACTAACAAAAATAGATGGCATTCATATGTACAATGAGTTAAGGATGTAATAAAACATTAAATCCCATTTAAAATAGACACATAAAAATATACTGCTCTGAAATAACTTATATAAAGAAAACTTTACACATTTCCTACTAAAAGACAAAAAGAGGTGACTTTAACAAAAGGAAAGATGTAATTTTATTCCTGGATATGAAGAGTAATAATGATAAAGCTGTCATTTGTACCCAAATAAAAACATATATTTTTAATGAGGGCTTTTTGTTTGTTTCTAGAGACAAGTTGAAAGTTTCTACTGTTCACTGAGAGGAAGCAGCTTTGAAAAACAACTAGAAAAACGGTGAAAGGAAAGCAGACCTGCCCCAGAGTAGATAAACTTGTTAGAGAGCTCCTGCTATTGAAATAGTCGCACTGGCACATGGAACTGTCAGAGGAACGGTTGAAACAGAATAGGAAATCTAGAATTATGAACAAAAATATAAATTGTTTATAGGATAAATGTCACATTTCAAAGCACTGAAATAAAGATACACTTTTAATAATGGATAGCCCTTTAGAAAAAGGTAAAATTGGATCCTTAGCTAGTGTCATCCTATATAATAATAGCCTAATATGCTAAGTGTCCGGTCGTCCATTCAACCAATCAAAGCATAATATGCTAATGATATGCTAAGGCCACTCAACTGCTCACTATGATGGGCACTGACCACCAGGAGGCAGGCACTCAACACAGGAACTGCGCCTTGGTGGTCAGTGTGCTCCCATAGGGGGTGCACCACTGAGCCAGAAGCCAGGCTCATGGCTGGAAAGCACAGCAGCAGTGGCAGAAGCCTCTCCCGCCTCTGCAGCAGTGCTAAGGATGTCCGACTGAAAGCTTAGGCCCACTACCTCTGTAGTCAGCTGTCAGCTGGACATCCCCTGAGGGCTCCCAGACTGCAAGAGGGCACAGGCCAGGCTGAGGGAACCCCCTGAGTGCACGAATTCCATGCTCCAGGCCTCTAGTATCCTATCTAATAAAAGAGTAATGTGCAAATTAACCATCACTCCACGACAAAGATGGCGGCACCCATAGCGGCCGAGGTAGGATGCTGGTGGCATCACCCCAGCAACGTGAGCCCAGCAGCCAAGCATGGCCCGCAGGCAGCACCCAGCAGGGCCTGCTTGCCTGTCGCTGTGGTGTGGAGCAGGCAGGCCCTGCAGAGAGCAGAGAACCACAGGGAGCGGGCCCAAGCCATCAGTTGGACATCCCCTGAGGGCTCCCAGATTGGAGAGGGTGCAGGTCGGGTTTAGAGACTCCTCACTTGTGCATGAATTTTGTGCACTGGGCCTCTAGTCCTATATAATAAAAGCTAAATATGCAAATTGTCCCCTGACCGGGGTTCAACTGGGAGTTTGACCAGGGGGTGGGACTGGCTGGAGGCCCCAGCCGGTGATGGTGACAGGCAGCCGGGGGAAGGGAGGCCCCAGCCAGCAGCCAGCAGCAACTAGGAACCCTACCCATGCACAAATTTCTTGCACTGGGCCTGTAATATCATAATAGTGCCCAAATATATGAGATACAAATGTAAAATAATAAGACACAGATAGCATCAGCAAAAGAATAATAAATTAATTATTTCATTATTTGAGTACAGAAAAATATTTTTACCTATGGCTCAAAATTTAAATTCAAGAAAAGAAAGATTAATACGTTTAAGTAGATTTTTAATGCATTACATAAAGGAAACATGTAAGCAAAAATCAAAGACCAAAAAAGTCAGAAATAATTATTTACTAGTTATATTACAGATAAAAGACTAACATTTTAATATATAAATAAATTGTTAACCACCACAGGAAAAGCCCAACACTCAAAAAGAAAAATGCACAAAATACATGAGGAGATTGTTCCTAAAAAAAAAAAAAGATAAGCAGTAAACCTTAAATATATGAAAAATTGCTCAAACTTATTGATAAGAGAACTTTAAACTACATTTAGATACCTTTCTAACCTATCAAAACAGGACATCTGTTCATTTGACAAGTCTGTGCGGAGACAAGCTCTCTCACACATTGCTGGTGAGAGTCCTCGAATGCAATGCTCTTGAGAAGAACTTAGGACCAGCATTTAGCAAAAATGAATAAACACATGAATGAAGTGTGTGTATGTGTATATTTTGAATGTATGCATATGTGCATATGAGAGAGAGACAGAAGGATTATGAGCAAAATGAATACATTATTAACAATTGGTGAGCCTAGTTTTTATTACTTTAAATTTTTCAATTATAATTTGAGAGAATAATTGGTTTTATTTTTATTATTTATTTATTTTTACTGTACTTCCCCCTACTTTGTTAGTTTATTTTTACATTATCATATAATATTTTCTTCATATTTCATCTTCACATTGTTTATTCTTAGTTCTATAATTAAATACATTCAATAGTCATCACACATTTTTTTGTCATAATTTCTCTAGTCATCTCTTGACTGACTTTTCACCCTCAGGCAGATTTTTAAAATATTTTATGGAAAAAAAATGTTAGCTGAACTTTTATTTGATCAACACCAGTAAGCTTTATACAGTTTGGCTTATCCAAACATCATATTTGTACATCATGTGTTCTTTCTCTTTCTGTCAGTACCATACATGCACTTCTACATTATTCTCTGTCAATAAATGGTTGCATTAGATACATTTGAAGCCACAGTGACATTTTTTCCTTTATTCTGTCTTCACTTATTTTGTTTTCAACCACAATTTTGTTTATTTTATTTTTAAAATCTATTAACTTTAAAAAGCTACTAATAGCCCTAACTGGTTTGGCTCAGTGGATAGAGCATCGGCCTACGGACTCAAGGGTCCCAGGTTCGATTCCAGTCAAGGGCATGTACCTTGGTTGTGGGCACATCCCCAGTAGGAGGTGTGCAGGAGGCAGCTGGTAGATGTTTCTCTCTCATCGATGTTTCTAACTCTCTGTCCCTCTCCCTTCCTCTCTGTAAAAAATCTATAAAATATTTTAAAAAGATAGGAATCTGCACAATTTAAAAAAAAAAAGCTACTAATAAAATTACCCACTCTAGGTTAATTCTCCCAAGTCTCAGACAATGTTACATTTATTTTAATATGAATATTCAAATCAGTTTTTATTTCATCAAAATTTTCTTGAATTGTAACTTTCTTAACAAAGGCTTTTTTTAAAAAAAAACATAACTCCAGGCTTTATTTTATTTTTTAAAATATGTTTGTATTTATTTCAGAGAGAGAAAGGAAAAGGGGGAGAGGGATAAAAACACCAATGATGAAAAAGAATCATTGATAGGCAGTCTCCTGCACACCCCCTACGGGGGTGCCAGCCTGCAACCCAGGCATGTGCCCTCATTGGGAATTGAACTGTGACCTACCGGTTCATGGGTGGATGCCCAACCACTGAGCCACACCCAGCTGAGTGTTTTGTAACATTTAAAACAGTTTTTCTATTTATATTATTATTATTATTATGCCTTTCTTCTTTGGAAGATCACTCTGGTGATGATAGAACTTTTTTTAATTAATCCTAATTAAATTAATTTTATTTTATTTTTAAAAAATAAAGATATTGTTGAAAGTATTACATATGTCCCCTTTTTTCCCCATTGACCTCTCCCAACCTGCCCCTTCCCCCTACCTGTGACTTCACCACCCTATTGTATGAGTCCATGGGTTAATGCATATTTGCATACAAGTCCTTTGGTTGATCTCTTAACACCCACCCACCTAACCCTGGCTTCCCTCTGAGGTTTAACAGTCTGTTTGACGTTTTTCCTCCAATTTAATACTTACTATACTTATTTAGTATTTTCTTTTTCTGTCTTCCTTGTATTTTGCTTTTTCTTCCTTTTCTAGTTGGAAGCTTAGATCATTAATTTAACACCTTTCTTTTCTATGTTAAATATTTAATGCTACAAATTTCTCTTTAATAACTACTTTTGCTTGCTCCACATTTTTATAGATTTTTTATTTTCTTAAAGCTTAAAATAAATTTTATAATTTCCTTGCGACTTCCCTTTAAACCATTCAGTGACTTAGAATGAATTATTTAATTCCCAAATATTTAGCAGACATCATTTTATTTTTTTTTTATATATTGATGTCATTACCATCTGAGAAAAGAATTCCCAATGTTTTTAGTCTTTTAAATTTATTAGACTTTGTTTTATGGACCAGAATATGACTTACCTTGGTGAATGTCACATATGTATTTATTTATTTATTTTTAAATATATATCTATTTTTAATTCTTACCTCAGGATATGTGTTGTTGTTTTTTTTTTTTTTAATTAAGAGAGAGGAAGGAAGAAAAAGAGAGAAACATCAATGTGAGAGAAACATCCATTGGTTGTGTGCCATAGGTATTGTGAATAGAGATCAAACCCACAAGCTAGGTATGTGCCCTGACCAGGAACTGAACCTGCAACCTTTTGGTGTATGGGACGACTCTTCAACCAACTGAACCACGCAGTCAGGGCATGTCACATGTATATTTTTTTAAAAATATATTATTTCTCATTGTCATATTACATAAAAATCAGTTGAGTGCAGTGAGTTGATAGAGTTAACTAAGCCTTACTAATTTTCTGTCTATTTTTTCCATTGATTAAGAAAATAGGATTTTTTAATGTAAATTTAAAATAAAATATGAGATTAAAATGTGTGGGAAAAATGAACATCTTTTATGAATTGATATCATTGGGAACCAGATAAACTGGATAATATGTGAATCTTTATAAAAAGTGTCTACTAGAAGTTTCTATGTACATTTTATGACAATAATATTTAGTTTTGTAAAGTTTTATTTCTACTAAAAATACATATGGAAAATGAAAGGGTGTTCTTTAAATGGAGTTTTCACAATTTTATAGAAACTGATTCTGGCCCTTCAGCAGTTTACTGTTTGTTTGTTTTTAATTATACAGGACATGCATGCAGTGTTATTTCAGAGAGGTGTGGGTATAGGGTTAAGCTTTTGAAGAACAGGCACAACATGCATAAATACTCATCACTTACAGAGTGTTTCTAGAGCGCGATGCTCAGTAAATGGCAACTAGTATTATTGTTGTGGCAGAATGCACGGGGATGATCAGCCAGCACTCGGAGGGAGGAGAGTTTAACCTTTATTGCAGCGCTGCTAGTCCAGCGGACTGACCCAGCCTGACCTGCCCATGGGGGAGGTGTTGATATATATCCCTCCTTGAGGCGGGCCCCTCGGGTGGGCTTTGTGGCTCCGCCCGGGTCAGTTAGAACGGGGAGTAAGATCACTGTTTAACTAGATACTGAGCTAGGCTGTAAGCCCCCAAAGTTGCCCCCCATTTTCCTTCTCATTACGTCAGAAGCTAGAAAAAGAAACCACCAGAGAGCATAACACGGACTCGTAAGAAAATGAGTGGGAAAAATAGCCTCGTGGGAAAGCGGTACATAACCACATTACAACCAGGTTATTGCATTTAACACAACAGTGATAAAACAGCATGGGAACACATGCAGCTAACTCTCAGGGTAAAAAAGAAAGTCAACGTTGAAAGCCAATTATACTATCTATGCTATATTATACCATCTCCATAAACGTTTTTTTTTTAAATATGTGAAAAAAGAGACCCCAGAATTGTTATGGTAAACAACCTCCAAGACATACCATTTATAAAGTTATAGAGATACAAATGATTATATGCTGATTACACTGCCTTTTTAGTAAAATACCTACTCATGCTCACATTTATGGTTGTAGATGGAAAGCTACAAAAATATATATAAACTATGTTTCCTCTTAGAGAAAGATGCTGAGTTACTGAGTACAGGAGAAAAGGGAGATTTACTTTTCAGTGTAAATTTTAGAAATATATTTTCTACCATTAATATGTACTTAGAGATTTAATAATATATTTAGTGATTGCAAGCATAGCATGGGAAAATATTAACAGGATAGTTTGATGAAAAAATGTGATATACAGTAGTCATTCACTAAAAGCTATTTCTTAAATGTAAGCAAGATAATTAGCTGCTAGTATCATTTAGTTAAAGAGCTCCTTCTAAACATCAGTACCAATCAATTGTTCTATTTATTAGTATCACCCTTTAAAAACATTTTGTGAATGTCCATAACTCCAGTAGGGTTCAGGAACACTCATTGATCTACCTACAAACCAAATATATTTATCAGGTGCCCTCCGACTTTTCAAAATGCCTGTCCACAGCTTGGTAAGCTCAAAATGACATCCTCTGCTTCCTTTATGACTACCTTACACCTGAACAAAGTGAGATTTCTGAGGCTCATGAGGCCACGGTCTCTGCATTAGTTAGCCTTGCACACAGCAATAGCCCTCTAGGGCAGCGGTTCTCAACCTGTGGGTCACACCCCTTTGGCAGTGGAACGACCCTTTCACAGGGGTCACCTAAGACCATCCTGCATATCAGATATTTACATTACGATTCATAACAGTAGCAGCATTACAGTTATGAAGTAGCAACGAAAATAATTTTATGGTTGGGTCACAACATGAGGAGCTGTATTTAAAGGGCCAGAAGGTTGAGAACCACTGTTCTAGGTCATCTGGACTCAGACACTGAAATCACCCCTCATTCCTGCTGCTGTGAGAAATACAGGTTTGGTCTCTTGTGCTTTTCCAACATTTCAGTTTGGTTTTCTCCACATGCATAAATGCTCATTTATGCACATGGAATTAACCTGTTTTATATATGTGTATTTTAGTATATATCTTTCAACAGAAAGCTCACTGGGGCCTTCCATAGCACTTACTATTTTAAAATAAGTTGTTACACAATAGGAATTTGTGGCAGACACAGCAGTTAGCCTATTAAATGCTCATTTTCTCTTTGTACTTACTAAGAGAGGCCCCGTTCAAATTGAGGTGGCATAAGGCTCTGCTAAAAACGTTTTCTTTCAGCCCATCTGGCTGGAGGTATGGCAACGCTACACAGTTCTGGGCAGGGCCACCAGGCATTTTTCTGGGATCTCTATATAGTTTGATCAAAAATGTATTGCAGAGATCTCTGTTTCTGGTGAAATACATTTAACATAATTTTACTCATTTACTCTGGTAAATGCAACTTAAAATCTTAAAGACTCTAAACTGTGAAAGAAATATAGCCTGGGTAGGACATTGTTAACTGAAAAGAATTTCCTAGGTTTCCTTTTTGTTTCATATATCTGAGACTTAACACAGGAGACATCCAGAGATATTAATTGGCACATATTTAAAACAAATAAATAAAAAAATAAACAAAACAACAGCAAAATACTTTCTTTCTAAGCTAAAGGACCAGGAAAGGGCAACCTAGCAGAAGAGAAACCTTTGGAAATAACCACTTTACTCTAACAAACTCCACAGGAAAACTGAGACCCTAGTCTCAACTCTACCAGCAAAACCTGAGTGCAGGGCCAAAATTACACCCTGGCAAGGGTGCAATCATGCACCCCAAACTTACAGCCAGGGTGACGTCAGAGAAGGCATGGTAGGGCACCAGCACGTCCATCACAAATGAGCCCCAGCCTCCCTTAAGATTGAGTGGATACACAGGGGACCCTACACTTCACTCGCACCTGTGGGGAGCGAGAGCCTTTTCTCCTGTGTGCTCAGGGAGTGTCAGAGGAGATCCAGTGGAGAGTCAAGGCCACACGGGGAGCAGTAATGAGGTGTCCGCCCTCCCCAGACACGTGGCAGTAGAGATGACTTATTATTTGTTGCTTATAAGTTTAGTAAAATTGCTAAGTGAGAACATATGGGCTTGGACATGTTTTAAACTATAAATTCAACTTTAAAAAAATATTTTTCATTGATTTCAGAGAGAATGGGATAGGGAGAGATAGAAACATCAATGATGAGAGAGAATCATTGATGGGCTGCCTTCTGCACACCCCCAACTAGGGATCAAGCTCATACCCAGCACATGTCCTGACCAGGAATCAAGCTGTGACCTCCTGGTTCATAGGTCAATGCTCAGCCACTGAACCACACTGACCAGGCTATAAATTCAATTTTTTAAAATAACTATAAAATAATTCAGATTACCTATGTCTTCTTGAGGAAGTTCTCTAAATGTGTGTATTTTAAAGATTTGTTTGATTTCATTGAATTTATTGAATTTATCAACATAAATGTTTTTGTTGTATTTACTTCTTATCCTTTGAATTTCTGTGGGGTCAGTAGTGATATGTCTTCTTTTCTCCCTGATATTTAAATTTCGTGTTTTTTATCTTTACCTTGGTCAATCTTGATAGAAATTCATATATTTTATTGGTTCTTTCAAAGAGCCAGTTCTTTGTATCTTTTATCTTTATGCATTGTTTTGTTTTGAATATCATTTATTTCTGGTCTTTATAAAACAACTAGTGGCCTGGTGCACAGATTTGTGCACACTGAAAGAAAATTAATTAAAAGAAATATTTTTGAATATTGGTATTTGCACTTTATCTATAATAGAAGTCTCAGAGATGAAAGAAAATTAATAAAATTGTCATATGTACAGCCAGTCACTTAGCCTTTTATCTATGTAGATAGATAGGGGTCCTGGAGTGTGAGAGGGCACTCTGCAAAGTTGCTGTCATACAGGGTGTGGAATGCCATCACAAGTGTGCAGTAAATAAGATTCAGGGCCGACAGTGCCCCAGCAGCAACATAACTCACGGCTGAAGGTGGAATCGCATGGCCCCACAAGGAATCGGGCTCTCTCCTCTCTGGTTCTGGGGTGCATCACCCAAGAAACCCCGCTGCCAAGTCACCACAGCTCAGCAGCTCCTGCATTAAGTGTCTTCTCTCTGGTGGTCAGTGCGCATCATATGTACCGGACGGTCAGACGGTTGGACAGTCACTTAGCCTTTTATATATATAGATAAGGACAAGAGTTTAATTTGTTCTTATTTCTCTTGTTTTATAGCATAAAGGCATAGGTTTTTTTTTGTTAATCCTCACCTGAGGATATTTTTCCCACTGATTTTTTGAGAGAGTGGACAGGAGGAAGGTAAAGGGGAAAGAGAAGGAAAGAGAAAGAGAGAGAGAGAGAGAGAGAGAGAGAGAGAGAGAGAGAGAGAGAAAGAAACATTGATATGAGAGAGACACATCAATTGGATGCTTCCTGCATGTGTCCTGACCAGGGCCAGGGATCACACCTGCAACCCAGGTACTTGCTCTTGACCAGGAATCGCACCCTTAACCCTTTGGTGCATGGGCCCATGCTCTAAACACTGAGCCACACCAGCCAGGACAGATATTTTGAATTGTCTTCTTTTATAATACAATCATTTGTTGTCATTATTTTTCCTCTAAGCAGTGCTTTCGCTCAAGAATTTTGTTAGGTAGTATTTTCACTTTCAATCAGCTTAAACAGATTTTTATTTCCAATAATATATATATATATCTGATTTATTTGAAAGTGTGTAACTTAAATTCCAACTATTTTGGGGTTTTCCAGATATAAATGTGTTATGCTTTCCATTTTAATTTTGCTATGGACTGAAAATTAATTAATATGCTTTAAATCCGTTCAAATTTGTTAAGATTTGTTTTATGGCCCACACGTGAGCTATTTTGGTCAATATTTATTCTTTGGAGTCAATTTTGTCAAGTTTGCTAATGATTTTGTTTAGGTCCCTATGACCTATTGAAGATCTTCCTACTTGTTTTATTAATTATAGAGATGAATGTATAGAAATCTCCAACTATAGCTGTGCATATGTATATGGCACTTTCAGATCTATGTCTCATTTATGAAGTTCTGTTGTTAGGTATATAAAATAGTTTATTATTGTCATATATTATTGGAGAATTTACCCCTTTATCATATGTTTGATTTTATTTCATTTCATTGTAAGAATTCAAGTTTCTGATATATATTATATTTCTTCTCATTATAGAACTTGCATTAGCATTTTTATAGATTACTCTATTGACAGTGTTTTTCATTCAGTTTGTATTTCTTTTTTGTCTTGGAAAAATTTTTATTTTTCCTTTATCTTTGAAGGCTAATTTTGTTGGCTATATAATTCTGGATTGACAGTATTTTCTTTCAACAATTAATTTTTTTCTTGCTTCCATTAATTATGAGTATAAATCATAATCAGATTCTGATATTTTAAAAATAGACAATAAAAGCCATTTTCAGAGTAATTGAGGAGATTTAAACGTGGACTTTATATTTGGTGACAGAATCCAATAGATATATTAGAGGTGTGATGATATCACTGTGGTTACATAGGGAGTTATTCTTTAAAGGCACATGCCAGCAAGTATGAAAAGTAAAATGTAATACCTGCAACTCACAAAAAACTCTACACACACATGCGTGTATAGAGGAGGAATGGAATTACATGTGGTGCAAGTTTACAATTGGTAAATCTAGGTTAATATAATCACACTGGACAGGATGCTCTTCCATCTCTGGGAACACTCACACCTACCTCTGTACTCACTGAGATGGGGGCAATTTAGACATGGAATTCACCTCACTTGCACATCTTTGGCCTGTGAGAGGAAACCAGAGTCCCCTGAGAAAATCCACACAGACACGGGGAGAACATGCAACTCTACATAAACAGAGGCCCTGGATGGGGATCATTATTTTTGTTTGTTTTTCTTTATCAACATTATAAGGAAATGACATTGAATGAAATAACATTATTTGAGGTCCTGCTGGATAAACAGAGGACTCAATGTTAGAAGATGTGAGGAGGTAACATGCAAGAAAAACAATACAAAAGCTGACCAATATAAAATTAATCCCTAACCTCCAGTGAGAGCACTATTAGTGACTTCTCAGAGCAGGAGTTCAACTAAAATATTTATTGATTTACTGGTAAATAAGAACCGCACAAATTTAATGTGTTTATATAATTAATAATTATATTAATATAAAAATATTTTTATCAATGTGTGCTTCAATCTTTAACCACGTTTTTCTTCTTTATGTTCTACTAAAGCTTCATCAAATAAAAGTTCGAAGGCTCTGCATTCAAGAACACAAGTTAGAGCAAGTTATAACAGAAGGTAACATTTCTCTTTGTGTTCATTAGGGATTTAATCTCTGCCTTATTAATTACCAGATATGGTGCTAGAACAGCAATTCTCAATGTGTGGTAGCCACTGACATGACCTGGGAAATTTTCAGAAATGCAAATTCCACATACCCATCCCAAACTTACTGAATCATAAGCATAAAGTGTATAAGATATATATAACAAATGCAAAATAAAAATAAAACATTTCCAGAGTCAGAGTCATATGTAATGGAATATACACATACTGTTATAACTATACTATTATCCTATATAATAAAAGCCTAATATGCTAATCGACCGAATGGCGGAACCACTGGTGGAAAGACCGGTCACTATGATGCGTACTGACCACCAGGGGGCAGACGCTCAGTGCAGGAGCTGCCCCCAGTCTGCAGGCTCCAGGCCAGCTAAGGTGGGTGCCAGCGGGGGCCTCCCAATAGCCCTGCCAGTCGCCCCGCAGAGGGAGGCGACAGGAGGCAGCAGCAGGGTGATGGGGGGAAGGCGAGCAGTGCCAAGCCAGCCAAGGCAGGTGCCAGCAGTAGCCCCCCAATCTCCCTGCTGGTTGCCCCACATATTGGCCCTGATTGCTGCCCAGGCCTAGGGACCCTACCCATGCACAAATTTTGTGCATTAGGCCTCTAGTATATTATAAAATTCATATATTTAAATTTTAAGGTTTATGTATCTTAACTAAATTAAATGAATTTGTAACATGTCTTTAAAAATAAAAATAATTTGTAAATTATAACTAGAAAGAAAGAAAATTTCTTCATGAAAAAGATGATACTCAAAAGATGAAGCCAAATCATGACATGGAATTGGTCACATAAGGAATCTGGTGACCCATGCACTTCTTTAACTTACTCCCAATTAGTCAAATATTAATCTCAGGCTTCCTGGGTAGCATAATGAAATTATAAAAAACCTTTCTGGTTATTTTGGTTTCCTCTGCAATCAAATCTTTCTTCTGATCTCTGTGGGTAACTGTGTTTCTCTTGGGCCTACTTGATTCCTTTTGTGGTTTCCAGCATGGGTCTGCCACTTACAGAAAGTAGTGACTGATATTGAATGCCCAAGATTTCATCACTGTTCAGTTTTCCAATGCCGGCACTACCCAGTAACTCCAGTTCTTCTAAATGGCCTACTTTGACATAGACTTGAAAGAGATGACTCTACAAACCCTACCCCCTTTCTAAAACATGCCTGAGATTTCATCACTAGTAAATGTCACACTAAGAATGGAATACAGAACTGTGACTCCCCAAATACATGCTCTTAAATCTGCTTTACTTCTAACATCTTATGACTTAGCCATCACCTTTTTCTTTATTGATTAAAGTATTACATATTTGTGCTTATCCCCCCATTGCCCCCCAATCCCCCACTCATGCCCTCACCCCCCTGGTGTCTGTGTCCATTGGTTAGGCTTATATGTATGCATACAAGTCCTTTGGTTGATCTCTCCCCCTTACCCCCACCCTCCCCTACCTTCCCTCTGAGATTGGATGGTCTGATCAATGCTTCTCTGTCTCTGGATCTGTTTTTGTTCATCCATTTATGTTCTTCATTATATTCCACAAATGAGTGATATCATGTGATATATATCTTTCTCTGACTGGCTTATTTTGCTTAGCATAATGCTCTCCAGTTCCATCCAAGCTGTTGCAGATGGTAAGAATCCCTTCTTTTTTACTGCGGCATAGTACTCCACAGTTTTTTAATCCACTCATCTGCTGATGGGCACTTAGGCTGTTTCCAAATATTAGCTATGGTAAATTGTGCTGCTATGAACATAGGGGTGCATATAGCCTCTTCATTCATTGTGCTGACCTCTGTATACTAGTATAACATATGATGTGATTTTTATATCTTATGTAGTATGCAAAATATGTCACAGATATTAATGTGTGTGATAAATACCTGTATGTACTTAAACACAAATATATATTTTAAAGTGAATCCACATGTGTTATTTCACACAGGGATGTCCACAGAAACAAAGCCAATTATGTATACATACTTTTTTAAAAAAAATTAGGCCCTTTATTTTTGGATTTTTGCTGAGGTCTCTATGGGTGGCAGGTACATTGTGAAGTGTCAGAGGAAAAGTGGATTATTAGAGACAGGGGAAAGGTTATGACCAGTGCCAAGCTTTTCCTGATGGGGAGAAGAATAGGCTGGTAGAACAGAATGATGTTTGTTTAGATGTGCTAGATAAAGACAAGAAAGGGGTAGTCAGCACAGAAC
Organism: Myotis yumanensis; assembly: GCF_028538775.1. NCBI lineage: Eukaryota > Metazoa > Chordata > Mammalia > Chiroptera > Vespertilionidae > Myotis > Myotis yumanensis. Next base: position 90,498,333 of record NW_027223759.1, read on the forward strand.
CTGGTGACTGTTCTGATACATCGTATCATCATGAGGGTGTCAGTGGCAGCCACCACCTCTCTCTGTGCCTTCCTTGATGAATCACCTCAGACAGACACAGGTCTCTGCTGAAACACATTCTGAAAAAGTGTGCCCTGGCCTGCTCGAAGGCATCTTTTATTCCCAGACTGCAAAAGGCATCCTCCCTGTCGTATTTCTCTTCCAGTTTAAATCTGGGGAGGAAAGCTTCCACCTGCTTTTATACATCATGTCTGACTTCATCCATTTTATGAATTTCCCATAAGTGAACACTTTTTCCGACATTTTCCAATTGGTGTTCTCATCTGGAAGCATGTTCAGTATAGTCAACATTTTGCCAACAAAGGGAAGCACCAACATTTTGGTAAATATTTCTTCTATATATCATTTTAAAGGTAGATTTCCTAAATGTAATTTACATAGGTTTTACCTCATTCTTGCTGACTTTAAACGGTTTGCTGTTTGTTTAACTGATTATATTAGTTTTCTTTCAATTAGATGGCATTCAAAAAAATCTGATAGTCACTAAATTAACTAAATTTGAAGACAGCAGCTCTGCAATTTAACCTTCTGTGTTTTGGTTACCCAAGTGTGATGTATTTTCAGGACTCCTTGGTCGTGTTGATAAAGTCAAGCTCTTCCATTTTGGTTGGTAGAATTGGCAACAGAAATTTTTGAAAGATGATAAGAAATCATGAGACTTTTCTCCGAAGAGCCTGTCCCCTTTCTCATTAGGTTCCATGCGCCAGTCCTGTTTACTTCATGAGAAGCACCTGGAGCCCAGGGGGCATCTCCACCTCTGCCTCTGCCTCTGCCTCTGCCTCTGCCTCTGCCTCTGCCTCTGCCTCTGTTTGACTTAAAGAAGTGCTTGGGACACCGGACCCTGGTGCTTCCCATTGCCACCATGAAGACCATGGCCAGGGAGGAGGAGGTGCTCAGGGGCAAAGAACACAAGTTTCTCAATATTAGCACAAGTTAAAAGCATATTACAAAATACTTATGATTAAGATAACATAAATATATATTAATATTTACTCAATAATTATGTATGTGTATGTATAACTGTATAATTTTGTAAATAGCTATTTATTCATTTATTTATTTACTATAGGCCTGGTATACAAAATTCATGCACCGGTAGGGTCCTTAGGCCTGGCCAACAATTAGGGCCGATCGAGGCATTCCTTTCCCCAGCTGCCAGCTGCCAGCTGGGGCCTTCCTTTCTTCCACGCCACCCCCTGGTGGTCAGCACAGGTCATAGTGAGTGGTCGAACTCCCAGTTGGTCAGAATCCCGAGGGGACAATTTGCATATTAGCCTTTTATTAAATAGGATTATGAGGATGATGGAAACTGAGAAGTCCGGAGACTTGCAGTCACCAAGCTGGAAAGCCAGGAGAGCTAATGGTGGAGGCTCGGTCTGATAGCCTGCAGGCTCGAGACCCAGAAACACAGCAGCCAACGGTTCAGTTAGAGTTCAAAGATAGGAAAAGACTGAATTTTCAATTCAAGGGGGTCAAACAGTAAGAGTTCTTTTTTTTTCAGGTTATTGTTCTATTCAGGGTTTTACTTTATTGGATGAGGCCCACTCACATTGGGAAGGACAATCTCCTTTACTCACTCCACTGATTCCAATGTTAATCTCATCCAGAAACACCTTCCCAGACACACCCAGAAGAATGTTTTACCAAATGCCCTGGCACCCTGTGGCCAATCAAATTGAAATATAAAGTTTACCATCACAATAAATAATGAAGTACAATTCATCTTTGTAATAGAATATTTGCCAAGATCATTATTATCTTTATTAGAGAAAATCTTTACAAGCACATATTACATATTTGAACTAGAAACCTGTATACATTCGACAAAAGAAATCTTTCACACCAAGTTGGACAATCATAACTCACAAAGGATTTCCTGTTTAATATACAAACACATCTGAGGGATCTGTGCATTAAAACATCTGAAAGTGAGCTTATAGGACAAACAGGGACAATGGGATGGGGGCAGGACAGAGACAAATCCAAAGATGCAGTCTGGCACTCTTGGCAGCCCCAGTGGACTTGATGGCAGTGAAGGGTTGGGGTGCAGCCCCCATGAGGCAGACCAGACCAGAGGAGCAGAGGGAACAATTGGGCTGGGGTGGCTGGTATACTCTGAGTCAGAGCCAGGTACAGGAACAGGGAAATGGTGCGAAGGGTGGCATCATTCCACAAACCTCCGCCACTGACAAAGCGAGCCATAGATGGGGTAAGCCCCTGACCCCCAATCGTTCTGTGGCTTACCTGGCCAGAAAATCCTCACTCAACAGGTCACAAAAGTGAAGTAACAAGTTTCTAAAGTGAGTGATCTATACTCTTGGTTGTTGAACCCACTGGAAAGAAGAGACCAGAAGATGCATAAACCAGCCTATTCCGCCAATCCTTTTCCCCATCTGTCATGGCAGAGCCTAGCAGAGAGAGGGGAGAAAGAGCAGTGTGGCTGGAAGCTTCTGTTCACATGAAGGTGGCAACAGGAATCCACAAGCCAGGAGAACTATAGCCACCACATCCCACCAGAGTGTGTTGCATTGAGAGCAAAGTGACAGGTAGTAGAAAGGACACACACCTCCTCTGGGAACACAAGGCATTTTTCATAAAGCAACACTGCCAGATGGAGACCCTGGAAGCCCCAATAGTGCAGGTAATAGAAAACAGAAACTTGCACATCAGCACCACCTACCGAAAAATGAATGAAAGACCCTGAGACGTATCAACTTGCTAAAAGGTTAATTCCAATACTTAGAACAAAAACGGTTTTATTCCTACAAATGCTTAGGTAGAGAAATAATATATCAAACCCAACAAATAACCAAAACAAGGGAATTAAAAAAATAAAATAAAAAATCTCCAGAAAATAAATGTAAGGACATGAACGCCTATGACTTAAATGACAGAAAATTCTAGATTGCAGTTATGAAAAAGAACTCAGAGATAAAAGAAAACTCAGAAAAGCTGTTCAACAAGCTCAGACATAAAATCAATGAACATAAGAAGTACTTTCCCAAAGAGACTGAAACTAAAAAAAAGAACCAAACAGAAATTCTGGAGCTAAAGAACTCAATAGAGGAGATCAAGAATGAGCTATAGAGCTTAGGAAAAAGAGCAGACCAAATGGAAGAAAGAATTAATGATATTAAAGATAGAAATTTAGAAATGACTCAGATAGAACGAGAGAACCAAGAGTATAAAAATGAAACAACTCTATGAGAACACCAATAGAAAGGGAAATATATGGATAATCTATACTAATAAAAGGGTAATATGCTAATTAGACCGGGCATCTTCTGGACATCCTTCTAAACAAAGCCATGGTGGCAGGGGCTGAGGCAGAGGCAGTTAGGCGCAATCAGGCCAGCAGGGGAGCAGTTAGGGGGTGATCAGGCCGGCAGGCAGAGGCAAGCAGGCAAGCAGTTAGGAGCCAGCAGTCCTGGATTGCGAGAGGGATGTCCCAGATTAGAAAGGGTGCAGGCCAGGGCTGAGGGACACCGCCCCTTCCCCCCCGTCCCCTCCCATGTATGAATTTTGTGCACTGGGCTTCTAGTGGGTATACAAAAAGAAGAGAGGGAGAAGGCAACAGAGGACTTATTTAAACATTAATGTGAACTTACAAAACCTATGGAAAAAAACTAGGCCCTCAAATCTGGAAAGCTAACAGCACACCTAATTATGACAATCCAAAACATATTATATTAAAGCTGTCAAAAGCTACAAAAATTGATTTACAAGGCAGCTAGGGAAAAGAAGACAGTAACCTGTACAGATAACCTCATTAAACTATCATTGAACTTTTTAGCCAAACCCCACAAGCTAGTAGAAAGTGGAATCAAATATCCAAAATGTTGAAAGAAAGAAATCACCAGTCAAGAATAGTGTATCCAGAGAAATTATGCTCTAAATCTGAAGAATAAGTAAAGGTTTTTTCCCATGCAAACAGAAGGTGACAAAATTTGCCACCACAAGACCTGTGTTGAAACAAAATAAAAGGATACAAAACTATAAGATGACAAGCAGACAGATAGAAACAAGAACTTGCAACTCTTGTTGAGAATATGGTGTTTACACTTAAAAAAACAGAAAAAGAGACAATGGATACTGCAATTTCAAAGTAAACACACAGCATAAACAGAAATAATGTGTGACAACAAAAACAGAAATAGGAAAAGGAAAAGGACTGAGCTTACACAGGTGCAACAAGAAGAAAAAGGACTATTGTGCAAATGAAACTTTTTTGCATAATACTAATGGTATTGACAAAACAAAAATCTAGAACTCAGATAGATAGCATAAAAAAAGAGGAAATGGCCCTAGCCGGTTTGGCTCAGTGGATAGAGTGTTGTCCTGCGGACTGAAGCGTCCTAGGTTTGATTCTGGTCAAGGGCACATGCCTGGGTTGCGAGCTCGGTCCCCAGTCGGGGGCATGCAGGAGGCAACCAATCAGTGATTCCCTCTCATTATTGATGTTTCTCTGTCTTCCTCTCCCTTCCTCTCTGAAATAAAAAAAAAAAAGAGGAAATAGGGGAGACGATCATAGGATACAACCAAACTAAACTAACTGACAGAAACACACACACACACACACACACACACACACAATTAACAATGGTGACACAGACCTAACAAAAAACAAAAGATGAAATGTCTGTAGAAAGTTCTCATAAATTAATCATCACTGTAACATAAATGAAGGGAACGCAATAGAATAATGGATGAGTTGAAAAACAAAACTCAACTGCTGGCAGCCTTCAGGAGACCCATCTCAGCTGCAAAGACAAACACAGACTCAAAACGAAAGAGTGGAAAATAATAATAGATCTCAAGATAAAAGTGGTAACAAGAGACAAAGATGGACAGCTTATAATCATAAAAGGGATAATATATATCAAGAAGACAAAATATTTATTAATATATAGCAACATATCTGGGAGCACCAAAATAAGACAAATACTAACAGAACTAAAGTGAGAAAATGACAAAAATGCAATTATAGTAGGGAAATTAAATACCCCATTCACATAAATGAATAGATCATACAAACACAAAATCAATAAGCAAATATCAGCCTCAACTGACACATTGGTCTAAATCAGTGATGGCGAAACTATGACACGTGTGTCAGAGATGACATGCGAACTCATTTTTTTTGGTTGATTTTTCTTTGTTAAATGGCATTTAAATATGTAAAATAAATATAAATATATAAGTCTTTGTTTTACTATGGTTGCAAATATCAAAAAATTTCTATATGTGACACTGCCCCAGAGTTAAGTTAGGGTTTTTCAAAATGCTGACACTCTGAGCTCAAAAGGTTCACCATCACTGGTCTAAATGGACACAATGGATATTTACAGAGCTATTTGCACCAGAATTTACATTCTTCTTTGTGCACATGGAACATTCTCCACGACAGACCATATATTGAAATACAAGTTTAATGAGATTGACTTTACACTGAGCATATTCTCTAAATATAATGCTTTGAAACCGGAAATCAACTACCAAAAGAAAACTGGCCAAACTGCAAATATGTGGAAATTAAACAACAGGCTACTGAACAATGCATGAGTCAAAAAAGAAATAACAGAAGAGCTCAAAAGATACAGAGACAAATAAAAAGCCAACTCCATATATCAAAAATTTAGGGGGCGTCCAGGCCTCAGGGGTTAGACCATAGGCCTGCACATCAAGGAGTTGTGGATTCGATTCCTAGTCAAGGGCACATACCTGGGTTGCACCTGCAGGAGGCAACCAATCCTATGTCTCTCTCATATTGATGTTTCTCACTGTCTTCTCTCTTTCTCTCTCTCACTCTACCTCTATCCATTCCAATCTCTCCAGAAATCAATGGGAAAAACATCCTGAGGTAAGAATTAGCAAAAAAAAAGGAGGGGAATGCAACAAAAGGGGTAATGAGAGGGAAGTATAAGGAAAAAAATTAATAAAGTTTATAGTAATATTAAACAAAATAGAGAACAGGAAAATAATAGAAACAAAAAAAAGAGCTGGTTCTTTGAAAAGATAAAGTTAATAAATCCATAGCTAGATTCACTTAGAAATAAAGAAAAAACTCAAACAAGCTAAATCAGAAAGAAGAGAACCTCCAAAGGACACCCCAAGAATACCACAAAGGGTATAAGTCACCAAATTTAACACCCTAGAAGACATGGACAAGTTCTTAGAAATATGTAACCTTCCTAGACTGAACCATAGAGCACTAGAGAATCAGAATAGACTGACCATCAGTAAAGAAGTTGAAACAGTCATCAAAATCCTCCCCAATAAGAAAGCCCAGGGTCAGGCAGCTTCAATCTACCAAACATTCAAAGAAGATTTAATCCTCATCCTTCTCAAATGCTACCGAAAACTTTAAGAAGAGGCAACACTTCCTAACACATTTCATGAGGTCAACATTTTTTTGATACTAAAACCTAGTGAGGAAAAGAAAACAACAGGGCAATATCTTTGATAAACAGAGATGCATAAATCTTAAACAAAATACTAGCAAATCAAATACAACAATACATTGAAAATAAAATACATCAATATCAAGTGTGTTCCTTACAGGGACACAAAAATAGTTAACAATATGCACATCGATAGCATATTAACAAAATAAAGTATGAGATATATATATATATATATATATATATATATATATACACACATACTAGAAGCCAAATGCACAAAGATTCATGCAAGAATGGGCCTTCCTTCCCCTGGCTGCTGGCACCGCCTTCACTCTGGGCTGGAGCCACCTTTCTGCCTTCCCACGCTGCCCAGAGGCCCATGGCAATGATGCAAGCATCCCGCTCCACCCCCTTGGTGCCTGTGTATGCAAATTACCCACCATCTTTGTTGGGTTAATTTGCATACTCACTCCTGATTGGCTGGTGGGTGTCATGAAGGTACAGTCAATTTGCATCATATATATATATATATATATATATATATATATATATATATACCATTTAATAAAATACAACATCCATTTATAATTAAAACACTCAAAAATGGGTATAGAAGGTAAGTACCTCAAAATAATAAAAACCATTTATGACAGACCCTCAGCTACAGTGAAAAACTTAAAACATTTTCTCTAAGATCAGGAACAAGACAAGGATTCCCACTTTCACTACTGTTATGCAACACAATACTGGAAGTCCTAACCAAAGCAATAAGGCAAGAGGAAGAAATAAAAGGCAGCCAAATTGGTAATGAGAAAGTAAAATTGTCACTTTTCAGACATAGAAACATAGAAAGCCACATGCAAAAGAATTAAAGTAGACTGCTATTTGACATCATAAACACAAATGATTCACTCAAAATGGATTAAAGACCTAAATATAAGACCTGAAAAATTAAATACATAGAAGAAAACATAGGTACTAAATTTATGGACCTAGGTGTCAGAGAAACTTTTATGAACTTGATCCCAAAGGCAAGGGGAGTAAAAGAAATAACAAATGAATAGGAGTGCATCAAACTTAAAAGTTTCTGCTCAGGAAAAGAAACCATCACAAAAACAGAAAGGCCCCTGGCTGGGTAGCACAATTGGTTGGAGCCTTGTCCCAAAGTGCCAAGGTGGCAAGTTTGACCCCTGTTCAGAGCACATGCAAGAATCAACCAAAGAATGCATGAGTAAGTGGAACAACAGATTTGGCAGACCCCTCTCTCTCTCAAATCAATAAATGATAATAATAATAATAATAATAATAATAACACACCCACACAGAAAGACAATCAACTTACCTCTGATAAGTGGCTAATACATATATATATATATATATATATATATATATATATATATATTAAAATTTGTGCACTGGAGGGGTGTCCCTCAGCCTGGCCTGTGCCCTCTCGCAGTCTGGGACCCCACAGGGGATGTCCACCTGCTCGCTTAGGCCTGCTCCCTGGGGGATTGGGCCTAAGCTGGAAGTCAGACACCCCTCTGGCAACCCGGGAGCCCTCAGGGGATGTCCACTTGCCAGCGGGGACCAGGCTTAAGCTGCAGTTGGACATCCTTAGCACTGCTGAGGAGGCGGGAGAGGCTCCCGCCATCACTGCTATGCTGGCAGCCATCAGCCTGGCTTGTGGCTGAGCAGAGCTCCCCCTGTGGGAACACACTGACCACCAGGGGGCAGCTCCTGCATTGAGCGTCTGCCCCCTGGTGGTCAGTGTGTATCATAGTGACCAGTCATTCCCAGTCGTTCTGCTGTTAGGGTCAATTTGCATATTACCCTTTAATTATATGCCTGGTGCATGGGTGGGGGCTGGCTGGTTTGCCCTGAAGGGTGTCCCGGATCAGGGTGGGAGTCCCGCTGGGGTGCATGGACAGCTTAGGTGAGGGGCTGAGGGCTGTTTGCAGGCTGGTCAAGCCCCCCAGCAGGGATCCTCACCCCTTAAGGGTGTGGCCAGCCTGGATGAAGGACTGATGGCTGTTTGCAGGCTGTCCACACCCCCTTAAGGGTGGGAGTCCCCTATGGGGTGCCTGGCCAGCCTGGGTGAGGGGCTGATGGCTGTTTTCAGGCTGGCCACACCCCCTTCAGGGTCGGGCGGCCTGCTGGGGTGCCTGGTCAGTCTGGGTGAGGGACTAATGGCTATTTGCAGGCTGCCAAACCCCCAGCGGGGACCCTCACTCCCATGAGGGTGTGGCCAGCCTGGGTGAGGGGCTGATGGCTGTTTGCATGTTGGCCATGGTCCCCAGCCATCCAAGCTCCCAATGGAGGCTGGCTGGAAGCAGGTATCTGGGATTTATTTATCTTCTATAATTGAAACTTTGTTCCCTTTAGAGGAGGCCATAGCAGGCCAGGGCAGGCGGGAAGCTTGGCTTCCTCCATCACTGGGGCAACCAAGCCTCCTGCTTGTTCCAGCTCCGTGGCTGCCAGCCACCATCTTGGTTGAGTTAATTTGCATACATTTCCTCTGATTGGCTCGTGAGTGTGGCTTGGGGTGTAGCAAAGGTACGGTCAATTTGCATGTTTCTCTTTTATTAATATAAATATATATTCACACCACTCAACAACAACAAAAAAAATAACAATCCAATTAAAAAATGATCAGAGGACCTGAACAGACACTCTTCACAAGGAGATATACAAATGACCAACAGGTATATGAAAGGATGCTCAACTTCCCTATAATTAAAATGCAAATCAAAACCACAATGAGATACCACCTCACGCCTTTTAGAATGCTTACTATCAGTAACACAATAAATAACAGCTCTTAGAGAAGATGCAGAGAAAAAGAAACCTTCATATACTGCTAGTGGGAATAGAAATTGGTTTCAGCTACTATGAAAAACAGTATGCAAGCTCTTCAAGAAATTAAGAACAGAGCTATCATAAGACTTAGTGATCCCTCTTTTGGGGATCTTCGCCCAAACTTGAAAACATTTATTTGTAAGATATATGTGCCCCAAAGTTCACTGCAGCATTATTTAGAGTAGCCAAGACATGGAAACAGCCTAAGTGTTCTTTGAGGAATGGTTGAATAAAGAAGATGTGGTACATACATGCAGTGAAATACTATTCAGCCATAAGAAAAGATGAAATACTGCAATTTGTGACAGCATGAATGGATCTTAAGAGTATGATGCTGAGTGAAATAAGTCAGATGGAAAAGAACCATGTGCTTTTATCCATATGTGGGATATAAAAGAGGAAATAAATGAGTACAAAGCCAACAAACAAATTCATAGACACAGACAACATCTGAAGGTTACCAGAGGGAAAAGGGTTGGGGAGGTTTAAAGCATAATGGGGGTCAAATATGATGATGTAAGGAGATTAGGCTATGGGTCGTGAAAACACAATATAATATACAGATAATGTATAATAGAATTGTACACTTGAAATATACAAATGCTATTAACTGATGTTACCCGGATAAATTTAACAAAAATATGCTGGAAGTCAGTCAGTGGAAAAATCAGAAAGCCTCCTAAGAATAGACTAACTCAGCCCTGGCCGGTTTGGCTCAGTGGATAGAGCATCGGCCTGTGGACTCAAGGGTCCCAGGTTCGATTCCCGCCAAGGGCTTGTACCTTGGTTGCAGGCACATCCCCAGTAGGGGGCGTGCAAGAGGCAGCTGATCAATGTTTCTCTCTCATCGATGTTTCTAACTCTCTATCCCTCTCCTCTCTTCTCTGTAAAAAGTCAATAAAATATATTTAAAAAAAAAAAAAAAGAATAGACTAATTCAAAGAGTGGGCTAGTCAGTGTCTATGGGTCCTCCACTCACCCCCAAATGACATGTTTTACAACTGCAATGAGTTTGTGCATTTCCCTAGCTTTATTCTAAAACATTTTATCTCCGGTGTTTCTTATATTCTATTTTACTTATCCACTAGATATACAAATTGTATTTTATATTGTAATAAAAATGAATACAGTCCATTTAAAATCAACATGTAGAACAACTCCAGAAAAATTAACATTCATTCTGAGAATATTCTGCCACATATGGATCTGCACATGCTCCCCCCACAAAAGTATGAACTTTTATTTTTAAACCACTAAGACTACAGATTATCTCTGAGCCTAAAACTCATTTTTTTTTTCGTTTTTGCAGAACACTCACTGGCTTCAAAGAGAAGTTACCAGGGAGAAAGGCTTTCTTTAGTCAGGGGACTGGGGCACAGGTGATTCTCAGCATTAACAGCACCAAGGAGGGGGGATGATCATAGCTAACCTGGAGTAGCAAGTGCTTGCAGGGGAAGAGTTGCTACACCAAATAGAAGCTTGATGCTTTCAGGCATTGCCTCACACTAGTCCCCTTCCTCTAACACATTTAGGGGGAAACAGATGTATTGTCTTTTTATCCTCTGCTATTATTTAATAGAGACAGTCATCCAAGACAAGCAAGACTTTATTGGTTCAACATAAGTACAAATGCGAACCATGGGTTCTGTTCCTCTGCAAAGCCGCTTGTCATACTTACTGTGAATAATGCAGCAATCACTTTCTTCTGAGCATTGTTAAATACCATTACATTCACAAATCACTAACGGCTCTTCCTTCTGAGAGTTTCTAAGTAATGAAACCTATCACTCTACTTGCATGTGGGGAATGCTCCATAAATTCAGCGTTACCATTACAATAGTTGTTATTCTTTGCTCTCTCATACCCCTGCTGAGACGTGTGGGTCAGACCAATTCCAAAACAAACCCACAACACACGTGCACGCTGGCAAAACAAAGCACCAACAAGGAGCATCCATTCTCCTCTACATCAGAGAAATCCAACTAGGAAGACTCCACACTGAGCCCTCACAAGGGGGTTGAGAGGGAACACTGTACCTGAGGAGGAGCAGAATGGCATTCCCTCTCCCTGCCCATAAGAACACAACAGTAAGACAGGGGAACCTTTCTATTTTGTGTTCTAGTCCTAAGAAGCGTCTGTATGATATGATGAAATAGGCAAAGGTTTTGGAGCCACAGAGACTTGGGTCTGAACCTCAGCTCCCTGAACTACTGGACCTGGGACCTGAGTTGAATATGCTCATCTGTAAAATGGAGTGTGTGATCCTACATCATAAAAATGTCTCCAGTCTCAGGTCCTGTCCCAGGGACTTAAAATTCATGCCTATGGATTTGAGCTCAGGCTCTGCTAAAGTTTTCATCAATTTCCTCAAAATTAAAATCATGGAATCAGGCTGCAGAATTATTTTCCATGGTTCCTTATAGCACCATAAAATTATTTTATGCAAGATTCCTAAATGCCTCAGCGAGCCCTTGGGAATTCCCATTAGTTTTTCACCAACCTTATTGGTTTGCTAACACTTTCCTCTGTGATGAGCTCTTGCTTTTGTTTAATATCTTCCTAGGCTGCCAGAACTCTGTGGGCTTCAACATGCCCCTGTGAATTTAAAGAGCCTAGGTGAGGATTCTCTTAGATGCTACTACATATATTCTAAGTATATGGTGTTACGCCCGGAACGCCAGCCGCACTCACAGAGCACCAAGAGACGATCTCATGCAAAAAGCAAAGGGTTTATTGATACCAGCATGCTGGGACTCACAGCTTACTCTGAGCACAGAGCAGTGGCTGTGAGCCCCGACCAAGAGTTTAAGCACACATTATATACTTTACAGACAAAGAGGGGAGGAGAATGGACTGTGCTCTGCCGATTGGCCAGGCGCAAGCCGGGTCCTGTTACACAGGATGTGGTCATATCTATGGCGCGCACTTCCCTTGATTGTCATTGGTTAGTTTAAAATCCCGGGCGTGGCCTGCAGAGGCCTGGGCTTCCGGGAAGAAGGCCGCACGTGGCCCCAACATGGAGGATACAGGCAAGATGGAGGGCATAGCCCTTGCCCTTTCAATGGTTAACATCTGGGATTTCAGATTCATTCTGAGACTTCAGTTCAAAGCTCCACTAATCCTGAGTCAGGGGATATATGCTGCCCTTGTAATTTCTTGAAGTTAATATTAACTTTGAAAGGCAAATTTTGAAAATTAAAGCTGGTATCAGCCTTTATCTATATAGCACTGAACATACAGGTTTTACTAATTTAAACTAAACACCCTAACAATTCTCTCCTAAGGTTCTGAAATTAAGACCCACATCATCCCGCTCCACCCACCCCAGTTCTTCACCACTCTATTGTCTATGTCCATGGGTTTTGCATGTGTGCATAACAGTTCTTTGGTTTATCTCTTCCCACCCACCCACCCACCTCTGGTTTCCCTCTGAGATTCCACAGTTTGTTCCATGCTTCCATGTGTCTGGATGTATTTTGTTCATCAGTTTATTTTGTTCATTAGATTCCACATATACTATTAAGTGCAATCATGTGATACTTATCTGCCTCTGACTGTCTTATTTCACTTAGCATAATAGTCTCCAGGTCCCTCCATGCTGTCTCAAAAGATAAGAGAGCCTTCTTTTTTACTGTTGCATAGTAGTTCATGGTGTAAATGTACCACAGTATTTTTAGCCACTCATCTGCTGATGGGCACTTGGGCTGTTTCCAGATCTTTGTTATTGTAAATAACACTGCTATGAACATAGGGATACATATATTTTTTCTGATTATGTTTTGGGATTAGTAGGATATATTCCTAGAAGTAGGAATACTGGGTCAAATGGTAGTTCCATTTTTAGTTTTTTTGAGGAAACTCTATAATGTTTTCCATAGTTGCTGCACCAGTCTGCATTCCCACCAGCAGGGCACGAGGGTTCCATTCCCTCACCAGCACTTGTCATCTGTTGATTTGTTGATGGTAGCCTTTCTGACAGGTCTGAGGTCTTTTCCTATATATCACTGGCAAATATGTTCTCCCATACAGACGGATCCCTTTCCAATTTGTTGATGGTTTCTTTTGTTGTGCAAAACTTTTTTTTTTAATGTAGTCCCATTTGTTTATTTTTTTCTTTGTTTTCCTTGCCGCACCCTGTCACACACAGAGCCACAGGGCGATCAGGGGGTTGGGGAGCTCCACCCTATCAGGCACAGAGCAGGGCTGATCAGGGGGTTGGGGCACTTTCCCCTGTCACGAACAGAGCACGGCGGATAGGGAGGTTTGGCCCCGCCCCCTGTCACACACAGAGCTGCAGGGCGATCAGGGGGTTTGGTCGCTGCCCCCTGTCACCCTGATCCCAGTGCCAGGAGGCCTCGTGGCTCCACTGATCCCGGTGCTGGGAGGCATATTACCCTTTTACTATATAGGATAGAGGCATGGTGCATGGGTAGGGGCTGGCTGGTTTGCCCTGAAGGGTGTCCTGGATCAGGGTGGGGGTCCCCACTGGGGTGCCTGGCCAGTCTGGATGAGGGGATGAGGGCTGTTTTCAGGCTGGCGGGTGACTGAAGCTCCCAACCGCTCCTTTTTTTCTTTTCTTTTTTATTCTGGGCCAAGGCCTCTGCTGCTGAAAGCAGGTATCTGGTTTGTTTCGGTTCTATAATCGAAACACTGTATCATCTCCAGCTCTGAGATCCCAGCCGGCTGAAAGCTGGTTTCTGGGGTTTTGTTTAGCTTCTATATTTGTTACAATGTTTCAAACTGCCAGCTCAGAGGCCAGCAAGG